>NW_021318628.1:527141-551829 GCF_001605985.2 Dendrobium catenatum | reverse complement strand
ATATTTTATTATTACTATTATTTTAAATTATTTAACATTAATATTTTAAAATTACTACTATTATAATTATTGTTTTGTAGTATCTTGTTATTTTAAAAATTACTATGATTATTATTTTATTATTATTATATTATTATTTTTATTATTATAAATTGTTATTACTATTATCATTATGGTCACCATTATCATTATTATTATTACTTTTAAAAATAATTACTTTAATGTTATCATTGTTAATTTGGCTATTTCTATTATTATATGATTATTTTTATTATTATAATAATTTTAATCATCTCCACTACTTTAAATATTATTAATATTGTTATTCTAAAATTAGTGCCAATATTATTATGTCATTAATCAAATGTTATTTTTCAAAAATTTATTTATTTTAACTTGATTATTTAATAATTACTTTGAAATATTAATTATTTTTTTTAAAATATCTTTTATTACCTTTAAACTTCCATAAATTATAACTTATTCATTTCAAATCGGATTTTAACGTATAACCCCTTGAATTTTTTAAAAGAATCTGTATTTTCATTTAAAAGTATTTTCAGAAAACACTTTTGTTATTTCTGGCAGATTTTTATCATGTTCAATTATTTGAGCATTGTATTATTATTTAAATTAATTATAATAATCATTTTGAAATTTAAAAATTATTTTCAAACTACTTTGAAACCTCGCTTGGGTGGTCAGTGGATCTCTCTTATATCTATGTATTTATTATGAATTAATCTATTTTTAATTAGATTATTTTCTAAAATCTATATATATTTATAAGTATTTTAAACTATTTTAAAACTACTTATAATTAAATCCTAATATCGGGAGACCCACTATTAATGAAATTTTAAACATGGATTGTATGTATGAAGAGCAATAATGGGGGAGTGGGTTAGTGAATGGTTGAGTACCAATCATTCATTAATCCCTTCATTAGATGTACTGACTTTCTTTTTATTGTAGTTTTCAAGCGTAGGATGCACCATCACTTAATTTATGCTCTCCTAGATCTAAGGACATGGTGTGTTTACTTTGTTTGTGTAATCCATGCATTTGTTAGCTTGAGGGTTAGTCAAAACTTACTTTTAAACTCCTACAACGTAGTGATACCCTAAGGACAATAATTAAGGACCCGTCTAGTGAACTTAGAAAATTTCTAGGAGCTAGGATAGATCACTGATTGATATGAAAACTTTAATATTTAAACCTAGTGACATTTGAAATACCTCAAAATTTTATAGGAATTTTTAGGAGACTTTAGACTCATTAATTAACCAACCCTAATTCACCTACTAAATAGGGCCTTGAGATCTACTAAAAATTATAATAAATTCATTTCAATCAAAAAACTACCTACCATACCTTAAACTATTCAGAATCTAATCCCCAATCTTAGATAAATAGGGCTCCTTAGTTTGACTATATATTGACTCTTATTTTAAACATAGGATGAAATTACCTTTTTGCCCCTAATAAATCATTTAAAGTTATTAAAATTCTCAAGTTTTATCCAAACACTTGGAATCAATTTCTCAGGTCATTCCTGACTTTTGGAGGTGATTCCAATCAGTTTGGATCAAAACCATAAAATTAGCCCTTAATTAGATAATTTAGATAATTCCCTTAAATACCCGATCCTTAGAAAATTCATAACTAATTGTAAAAAATTCCAAATTAGGAAAACTCACTTGAATTAGACTCCTATCAGGGTCTAGTATTTATTAAAAATAGTAGGATTCCAGAAACCAACTTAAATTAGAAAGCCAACTTTTTGGTCAACCCTAGCCTTGAGTTTGAGGCCCGAAACTTAGAAAATTCATATCTTTGCGTAGGAAACACCAAATCCAGTGTACTACTTGTCTAACTACTCACCTAAAGGTATAATATTTACTTAAATTTTTAGAAGAGTCAAACATAACTTATTTCCCATAGTGACCTTTTGGACCCCCTTAACCTAGCACTTAGGAGAACCCGGGACTTTCCAAAATTGACTAATGCAATTTAAACTTCAAATATCACTACCCCAAGTGTTTAAAACTAATCAATCAACTAAACTAGCTAAAATTAACCTTAATCCATTTATATTTAAACTCTAATTAAAATTTCCTTTTCTGTCCTATAACAAACATGAACTTTATGTATCATTAACTAACTACCCAAATTAGGACATATCCAAGCCACACCAGTCATACATACATATAGAATTGTTTTTTAGGGCACCACTTCTAGACTTAGGCTAGGTCAGTGTTTATTTCTTTCTGCTATGTGCCGGAGCTTTTCGTGGTTTTCACTACATGTTGTGTGAAATTGATTGGTGTGTTTGCTTACTTTCCCTACACTCTGTGGACTTATGTGATGTATGTTAGTTTATCCCTAGGTTAGTATATATATATATATATATAGTTCTTCTTGCAAGAGGCCATGCTCATGCAAACTGCTAAATAAAAGGGGGGCAACTGTCATGATTTCTAATACTATTTTGTTCAGGTGCTTGCTTAGCCCCCCTAAATAAATGAGGGTTAAAAATAAAAATCATTAAATTATAACTGCTACAGGTTCTCCAGAAGCTACATTAGCCCTCAATCATTAAGAGCATGGCCAAGTTTGGTTATGATGTGTACTTATTTTTATATAATTACCTGTGATGATATAATAACTGCTTGGGATTATTTTTATTAGGAAAACCATGCAGGAGAGTCTAAATTTACTGCTTTCAATTAATGTAATTTATTTGTAATAAATTTGTTAAGAGTTATGAAATTGACATTTGAGCTGGGATATTCTTATCCAACTCGAATTCCAAAAGAAGAAGGCGTCCTCATAGGAGAGAGTCTTCTTCCATTTGGAAGATCGAGTTGGATGGCTTTAGATATCTAAAGAGAAAAGGCAATACCTCCTACCAAGAGAGAATTGTCTCTTTGTTTGAATATTCAAGCCACGATGAATCCAAGGAGTCCAAGGAGTCCAAGGATGAGAGATCTAAGGAGTCCAAGGAGGAGTGTTCCAAGGATTCCAAGGAGAATAAGACTGAAGAGCTGAAGACTTGAAGACCAATATCCCACTGAAAGTCATTTGCGTCTGTCGTAGGCTTAGAAATTCAGGTTGTTGGCAGTGGTGCCTGGCCACTTTACTTTTTGCATACCCTCGGTTATAATTAAAGGGCAGCTGGCCTATGGACATTTACTTGATTGGTTTATTTATATTGATGTATTTATTTTGACTGCGCAGTAGAAATTACCTGCTTTTCTTAGGTTTCTTTCTTGCATGTCGATCTTGTTTTAGTATGGATATCCGTTAGGCTCTTTAAGGACTACAAAACTTTTCTACTCATAACTAACATTTAAATTTTAAGATTTAAATAACATAGAAACCTAACGACTCTAGGGAACCGCCAGAACCATTCGGGGTCGCATGCATAATATTGCATCTCCTATCACCTTCTTATAAGACACCTCCCTGCTTGCGGGAAGAGTCCGGATAATCTGGCCTATGAGCATGAAATGCCGGACCAAGGGAGGCCCAGTCTTTTCTAAAAATTATTTTTATATAAGCCTGTTTTTAAAATCCAAAGAATTCATGATTCGACCTTTCAACCAGCATGCGTTGCATTAGTAACTAATTTAATAAAATTTTAATTATATTAGTTAGGGGCATTCAACCCACATAAGTCTAGGACCAATTAGGAATCTCTCTAGATATTGTTCATACTTCCAATAACTGTACCACCCACCCATCTCTCATAACTGACTTGATAACATGGTTTTAAAGTGATAAGGTGGTTAGCTGGCTTTCCAATCCAGACCGAGATAAGTCCAGATCTTTGCACTGCATTAGTTAGGACACGGGTCGTAATGTTGTGTAGAATGCTAAGCCCAATCTAGATTTAGGATTTGAGGCTACTATATTCAGTCTAATAGTATGCCTTAAATAGTAGAAAGGTCCATTCCTTTCAGGGATTATAAATACTACTTATATACGTCACAGGATGATGCCACCTCCATCCACGTATGTGATTGATTGTCTGACTTTCTTTTATCCAGTTTCTTTTTAGTACTCTAGAGCCTCCGAATGCTGATGTGAACCATGCATATTGATTCAGCCCTTCAGACCATTCTTTCCTTTGAGTAGGACTTCTTAGTCTACAGCTTCGTGCCAATCCCATTTTTAGGAAGAATAACATATGATCCTTAATCGAGAGTTTTCTCGGGCTCTGGCTTGAGATGTAATTAACCACGGGGGCTTGTGCCCGTGGTAAACTTGGCCCCATATCTACTAAACCCCACTCGAGCCGTTGTATTGGGTGGGGGAAACCCGTGACTGTGATCAGGTTGTGTATATAGCTGATGTATCAGGTGGGAGAAACCCGTTATAATCAGGTCGTGTATATTACTACCCATCGAGATGCGTTGGCAAAAGCCCTTATCCCGAATAGTTAGTCGTATGCACGATCTAATCTGCCCTCCCATTGACCTGTTCATGTCGAGAGTAAAGGCCTGTGATCATTTTGTCCTATGAGATAGTGCATTCGTACCCTTTGCATTCGAGGCTCACGAGCAGTACTCTTTCGAAGGTCCCCAGGTTTCTTGTGACCATGGTGGGACAAGTTTCTCTCTCCATCATTGGATCATATATTATCCTTTCTTGTGTGTACTCCAGGATTGGCACTCCTCAGATAAAATCTGTCCCACTCTTAGTTAGGGTCTTTCCTTAGTTAGGGTTCCTTCCCCTTAGCTAGGGTTTCCCCTAACTCTATTCCTTTCCAGCCTTGTAGGCTATCCAACCCTTTATCCATTCTTATCTATCTTTATCAAATCCTACCTTCTTTCTTGATTTCAATTTTAATTTCTAACCTTTTCACTTTCCTTTCTTGGCAGCAGTGCCATGGCTTCCTTTGTTCTGTCTGTTACCTTTAGTTTCGGCTCGGACGCACGGGTGACTCTTCCTGAGTCCCTGCTCGCTAGTACACCCACTAGAGCGATCATTTTTGGTTCCTACATGGACTCAGCGTTCATCACTCTTGGTGGACCCACCCTAACCAAGGCTGCTGGATTCTCTCCTCCCTAGATGAGAGGACACACAGCCATGCACCCTTTTGGATGTCCAGCTGCTCGGCGGACAGCCCGGGCACCTGCTACTCCTATTCCTGTACCTGTGCAGTTAGTGTGCCCCGAGGCTAGGCGACCAGTGCCCAGGCCACTCCCCGTTTCACCAGTTCGACCTACGGTTAAATGACCAGTAGCTGCCGCTTCTATTGCACAGGTTGCTCCGGAACTTCAGCACCAACAGTCTGGTGCTATTATTACCCCCACTTTTTTGGCGGAAGTATGTCGAGTTCGAGTTCCCCCTTCAACTTCCACTAGCAAGATGGGTGCCCAGACCGAGGCGCCCTCGCCCACTTCTGGATAGGTTTCTATTTTTGCTCGGCTTTCTCACCCCGAGATTATCGGGCAGACCCCGACACTTCCAGTTGTTCTTGTTCCCCCTGCCATTCAGGCAGTTGGTTTAGATATTCTGTCTACCTCCACCTCTGGCCTTGGAAGAGGGGCCAGGAGGAATAGGAATAGGAGGCTCCGTCTGGCTGCATTTGAGGCAGCTAGGCAGCAGATGGTTGAGGCAATAGCTTACTAGGAGCTAGTTCAGAGGACGATGGCTCCCACGAAGCGGAGACCACGACGAGTTGTAGTAACGCTCACCCCAGACATTGTAGTAGCTCCTGAGATAGAGGCGATCCAGGGAGGATGCTTCTCTCCACTAACTTATAGTGGAGATGAGGAGGACATTGCCCGCATTGTGACGGTCCCTCATGTTACCACTACTTTTCCCTTGGCTAGGATCCCCAAGGACACTGGTGTTCGAGCCCTCTTTTAGAGGATTTGAAACATCATCCGCCTAGATCATGGAAGAGGGGTTGTCAGTCGAGAGAGGTTAATCTGATAGATCTCCCATGCTACTTTTTAATTGAGAAAATAGACTGCGAGGCGGCTGTACAGTCGGCAGAGAGGATAGACACCTCAGCAGCCAGTAGAAATAGTTCCAGTCATTAGATCACCAGCAGTTACTCCTGCTGTAGGATGACGCCCACATCACAAAGGATAGAGACAACAGCAAGAGCCTGCTCGGCCCTAGATCGGTTCAGTAGTAGTAGCCCCTCAGCAGCCGGTTGCCAATATGAAGCCTGCCGCAGTATGTGGGTTTGGAGATGTCGGCAGGCGGGCACTCCTATCAACCCATTTCAACTAGATGAGATAGAACTGCTAGTAGATACAGAGCAGCCAGTGGACATAGTTAATCTGATGGATGTTGTAGCTCCTTTCAGGTCCGAGGCAGTCCCGATGGTTTATGATGATGAGTTAGTACCCACTCCTGATGGATCACCAGAGCGTGATGAGATAGAGCTAGCTCCCAGCCCTCATAGGATCACCTCTCCTATGAGTCCCTTCATAGAGGCACTTTGATGATCTTTTTTAGAGGATGATGATACACTAGGAGGAGAGTCCGATGATTATGTACCAGTGCAACGGGTCTATGTGATCACCTATCGAGGTAACTCAGATGAGTAGAGAGAGCTTGAGGACCAGGATAAGTAGGGAGAACCCGAGGTGGGTGGATCTCCCAGGTTAGTGGATACATATGTTACAGTTCTGAACCTTCTAGCACAGATGGCAGAGATGGCTATAAAAGTTTGTTAGGGATGTTAGGTCCTTATGAACTAGTCCCAAGGTTAACAAAAAAGGGGTGAATTGATATTTTAAAATAAATCATTCAAAAAAACACTAACCAAGATTCATCATAGAGAAAACACAATGAGAAAAAATAAATACGAGAATAATAATGGAAAGAACACACAAGATTTATAGTGGTTTAGTCAAACCATGACCTACGTCAACTCCTTGGAAGCACTCTACGAGTATTACACTAAACTAAGGATCTCTTCTTTAGCCCCCATAGCTAGGCGGAGAAACCCTTACAAAATCACCACCTTCCCCGGTGCGGCGGATCACCGGGTCCTTTGACACCAAAGAGATATTCTTCTTATGTGAACTTCCCTCAAGATAAGCCTTGAATCTGATGGTATTAAGGAGCAAGCCTGCCGGAGCAACCATGTGGAATCCCCCTCCACACTCCCTTGAGTCCCCACTCATAAGATCTTCTACCTCTCTCAAACTTCACCCGTTCCTCACTCCTTTTTAAGCTCTCTCTTCAAGTTTCCCCCAAAAGAATGAAGCTACAATGGCTGCCAAAGACACTTACAAAATGCTTTATCAAAGCTTAAATAGAAGAGCTCAAAATTAGCTCATTAATGCAACTTGCCGACTTAATCATCCAGGATGATAGGAATGTCATCCTGGTCGATCAGTATAAAATAGGCTCAATCAGTCAAGATGATTTAGGACGATTAGAAGAAAATTGGTTACATCATTCCAGGTCGATACAATATCATCTTGGCCGATTAGTTCAAATATGAGTATAATCATGCTGAACAACGCCTAGAATAGAGTCTGGCCGATGTCAATCACCTAAAACATCGTCCTGGCTGATCCTGTGATCGACCCGGCCGATGTGATCATATCAATCAGCCTTAAATACTTTCCATAATTACCAGATTAATTTAGGAATAATGGTGCTACATAGTCCAGGCCAATGTATAGATCGTCATGGCCAATGTCCTGAAATAAAGAATACCTAAATTGATTATAGCGATTGATTCTTTCTGATTTGAGCCTATCGGCTTGGCTGATATAAGGATTGTCCAGGCCGATCGGCTTAATGATGTCTGCCTTAATGAGGATGATGCCCTAATAGGGTTTATATTTTTGAAATGATCGTCCTGGCTGATATAAATATCATCTCGAATGATGTTACCAAAAATAGTAAACTCTAGGGAATAAACAGAAAATCTTTCAAGGTGTGTGTGTGCAAAGTTATATAGCATCAGGAGCCACACCAAATATAATAGACTCAAGAAAGGAAAAAGTGGTACAAACTAACTCAGACCTAGTCTATCCAATCTTGAGCAGGTTCCAAATTGCAATATGATCTTGTGAACCTAAAATGTTAGTAGATAAGGCAGTCGTAGAGAAATAAGAGTGTTTGTTATCATCAAAATCATAATCCATGAAAATAGATCCACAACAATCTCCCTCTTTTTGAAGATGAAAAACATTACAGGTTGAATTTGCAAAAAGAAATCATGTTCTCCTAATCTCCCACTCACTAGAATAAAACTTTAAAAAATAGGGAAAATCAAATTTTTTTTTTGTTTTTAATTTTTGAAAGAGAAAAAGATATAAATACAATAATACATTCTCCCTGTTTGATATTACCAAAAAGCGAAGGGGGACGAAAGAAAATCTTTTAAAAAAAATGAGAAAATTACCTCTTAATTTTAATTAAAAACTTAGTAAGGAACGGATTCATTACGCATATTCCAGTAAAGGTAAGAAATTCAGAAATTGTTAATCCAAACTCAATTTCTTTTAAAGGCTCAAAAATTTTTTAATCCAATATCTAAATCAAGGAATAAATTAGAAAAAGAAATACTAATTTTTCAAAACTCCTTTCATAAAATATATCTAATAGAAGATTGATGAAAAAATTGGTGAATAAAAATATGATTTTCAAGATTAAGTACCGAAAATATCAAGGGTTTTCTTAAGCTTTAAGTAAACCCGGAAAAATTATACATACTCTTTGTGTGCTCATTTTATGCATCTTGTCAGTTTTTTGGCACACTTTGCGCATCTTTTACTTTTTAATAAACTTTATATATCTTTCCTAATTTGGCGTCATTGGCGTTTTTTTTTATTTGGCGTTATTGGCCAATTTTATTTTTTATTTTAGATTATGCTGCCTTTCTAAAATTTTAAAAGCAAAAGTAAACCCATTCTATTGACAAATTGGACTACTTAATTAAGAAAATTATGATATAGATTCAACAACTTGCAAAAGATTCCTATGCGATAGATAAAATATAGGGAGGTGAAAAAGTTTAGTTTCAAAATCCAATTTAAAATATGATGAATATTTTAAATCAAAAGTAGAATAACCTCTTTTAAGAAATAGAGATTGAGAGTCAAAATCATGAGTTTCCTTTCTTTGACAGTTTTTAGAGAAGTCAACCACAACTTACCTAAGAATTCAAGAAAGACAAGAGATAAACTTTTCATTTATAAAAAGATCTTCAAAAAGTGATATGTGTGTGTTGATTAATGAAAACTTCACAAAAAACAACAACAAACAAATAAAAAAACAATACAACACTAAAGACGAAAAAGGAAAAAAAAAGAAAAAAAAAACTAAAACACAACACAAAATAAATAAGGCTTTTAAACACCATTCTTCCCTTGGTCTGATGCTTCAGAAACCAGGTCTATCCATGAGATTTTTTGCTTTTCATTATTTGTCCTTTCTACAATTTTCTTAGCTTTGCCCTTTCCTTATGCAGGAAGAGTACTCAAATTAGGGCACTAATTTTTCATGTGTCCAGACTTCTTACATCCAAAGCAAACAACGTCAGAATAATTCTTAACATTCTTACCATTTTTTTCTTTGTTCCACTTTTGTTAATGCTTATGCTTTGGGGAGTTCTTTAATTTTCTTGACAAGCTATCACATTTATCACCAACTAAGCTAATTTGCTCCATGACTTCAGTATTTAGTACTATCGTTTCACCTGTATCAAAAATTCTTTGACCCAAACTTTGCTCGTAGGCAATGAGTGAGCCAATCAAATTATTAATAGAGTACTCATTAAAATTCTTTGATTCAAAAATAGCAACAACTTTAGCATCAAACTTATCAAGTAAACAACGAAGAATTTTATTGACGTTTTCAAAGTTTGAAAACTCCTTACCTAATGCATGCAATGATGTAACAATTTGAGTAAATCTAGTATACATGTCTAAGATCATCTCATAAAGTTTCATGCAAACATATTTATAATCATGCATTAAAAAATTCAACTTGGATTACATGATTTCACTAATGCCTTCGTATATGGTGTGTAATTTATCCTAAATTTTCTTACCAATAGTGCACATGGAAACTAACATAAAGTCTTCAGAATTTAAAGCACATAAAAAATAATTCAAAGATTTTGCATTCAATTGAGTATTGATTTTTTCTTCCCTATTCTATGGATTAAAAGAAATATCACTTTTAATTTCATCTATAACACGTGATGATAAAGAATAACCAGTTAAAATCATATGCCACATTAGATAATCAATAGACTGCAAGAAAGTAGACATGCAAATTTTCAAAAAATTAAAAGTAATATTTTCAAACAAATATAATATAGTGATTGAATAACCTTTCGCAATATTATGATCAGAAAAATTAGCCATGGATCAAAAATTCAAAAGCTTTCAAAAACTTAGATTTTATGAATCCTGCTCTGATACCACTTGAAAGTTCATTAGGGATATTAGGCCCTTATGAACTAGTCCCAAGGCTAACCAAAAAGGGGTGAATCGATATTTTAAAATAACATTCTAAAAAACACTAACCAAGATTCACTACAGAGAAAACACAATGCAAAAAAATAAATACGAAAATAATAAAGGAAAGAACACACCAGATTTTTAATGATTCAGTCAAACCATGATCTACGTCCACTCCTCGGAGGCACCCTCTGAGTATTGCACTAAACTAAGTGTCTCTCCTTTAGCCCCCACAGCTTGGTGGAGAAGCCCTTACAAAATCACTTCCACGTTCCTTGATATGGCTGAGTCGTCAGGTTCTTTGACACCAAAGAGATCTTCTTCTTCTATTAACATCCCTCAAGTTAAGCCTTGAATCTTACAGTATTAAGGTGCAAGCCTGCTAGAGCAACCGTATGGAATCCCCCTCCACACTCCCTTGAGTCCCCCCTCACAGGATCTTCTCCCTCTCTCAAATTTCACCTGTTCCTCGTTCCCTTTCAAGCTATCTCTTAAAGTTTCCCCCAAAAGAATGAAGCTATATTGGTTGCCAAAGACACTTACAAAGTGCTTTGTCAAAGCTTAAATAGAAGAGCTCAAAACGAGCTCATTAATGCAACTTGCTGACTTAATCGTCCAGGCCAATAGGAATATCATCCTGGACGATCAGTATAAAAGAAGCTCAATCAGCCGGGATGATTAGAAGAAAAAAGGTTACATCGTCCAGGTCGATACAATATCGTCTTGGCTGATTAGTTTAAATCTGAGTACAATCATCTTGAACATCGCCCAGAATAGAGTCTGGCCAATGTCAATCATCCAGGACATCATCCTAGGTGATCCTGCTATCAGCTTGGCCAATGTGATCCTATTAATCAGCCTTAAATGCTTTCCATAATTTTAAATTAGACATAATTACGCTACATCTTCCAGGCCAATGTATATATCATCTTGACCGATATCCTGAAATAAAGAATTCCTAAATTGATCATGGCGGCTGATTCTTTTTGATTTGAGCCTATCGGCCTTTCGATACAAGGATCATCCAAGCCGATCGGCTTAATGATGACTGCCTTAATGAGAATAATGCTCTAATTAGGGTTTTTATTTTTGAACCAATCGTCCAGGCCTATATAAATATCATCCCAGACGATATTACAAAAAATAATAAACTCTAAGAAACAGATAGAAAATCTTCCAAGATTTATGTGTGCAAAGTTACATAGCATCAGGAGTCACACCAAATACAATAGAATCAAGAAAGGAAAAAGTGATGCAAACTGACTTAGGCCTAGCTACCCAATCTTGAGCTGGCTCCAAATTGCAGTCTGATCTTATGGACCTAAAATGTCAGTAGATAAGAAAGTTATATAGAAATAAGAGTGATTGTTATCATCAAAATCATAATCCATAAAAATAGATCCGCAACAAGCTAGAGCCATGGCAGCTATAACTGCATAGTTAATAGCCTTGGGGGTGATGCCCTAGATGACTGGTGTAACCTCTACCAGTACTTCCAAAGACCCGCCAATAGTACCACCTGTTGCACTAGACCCCGTAGGAGTGGATAAGGTCCAAAGAGCAGTTCTGACAGTACCTCCAGTTGTATAGAGCCAGCCAGCTCAGTTGGTAGTAGGTCAGATCCAGGATTTAATTGCTTAGAAGGTAGAGCAGGCGATTTCCTCTAGGAAGGCTGGAGAGGCAGTTAGTATAGGGCATCCTTACCCAATTGAGTACAAGTAGGAGCCCTACCCCCTGATTTAATTCCCCCTAGATTTAGATTTTTTTACGAGCTTCAGAATGCGAGGTATCATGTGGCTCAGTATTGGGCCATATATTGCAATATTGGAGGGAATGATCCTTTGATATTGAGATTTTTTGTCAGCAACTTGGTGGGGGTGGTGTTTGCTTGGAACGCCGACCTCCCCAATAACTCAATACAAACTTTTATTGAGCTGGAGAAAATATTCATATAGAGAATTATGAGTGCATAGCACTAGGTTACAGTTAGAGAGTTAGTTGTGACCAGATAGTGCCCTAGAGAGAGTTTTTTAGATTACATAGTCAGATGGAGGAACCGCAGCCTATAGTGCGAGCCACAGTTACAGGAACAGCAAGCAGTTAAGATTTTACTAAAGAATAAAGATGGTCCCATCGCTCCATATCTGAAGGGTTTCACCATTCAAACCTTTCTAAAATTACTGACCAAGGTTATAAGTTTAGACGATAGCATACCTGATGCAGTCCCTCCTAAGGTTGAGAGTCAGCCTTCACGTATACCTCAGTATCATGAGTTTTCAAGGGCACCTCCACCTAGAAGAGAGGAGGTACATAGTACCTAGGAACCACCATATGAGGGAAATAGGCCCTTAGTAAGTTTAAGATCACAGCAGTAGCAATAGTCACACTCCTCTGGTCAACCAGCAATACAACCCAGGACCTCCCGTAGAACTCTAGAGAGTCAGTAGTACCTACAGGAGAAGTTTAGTAAGGAATATCCCTTCAAAAGGAAAGTGTTAGAAAAATTTTTAAGTTCTTTACTAAGAAGAATATCCTTACATTCACAAACAATAATAGAATGTAGGAGGAGGGACAGACAGACCACCCACTCTATTATCCTTACCACAGATACATTGGGTACGTGTTAGAGGACTGCTATGTGTTCAAGGATAGAGTTAAGAGGTTGATGGAAACCGGATAGATACACCTTCAGGACAGTGATTTGGTGAAGCCTTTAAGAATTGCTACTCAGACAGTTCAGAAGATCTCCAGTCCAGGTAATAGTTTTAGCCATAGTCCCAGTTACAGTGATAGTTAAAGTTTCAGTCAGGGAAATAGTGGCAGATCACCCCACAATTTTGAGGGAGAGTGGCAGTTAGCACTCTCCGAGAAGACCAGGAAGATGATCGATCATGCAGTTGAGAGTTCAGAGGCAGTTGAGAGGAGGCCACCCCAGGAAAAGTCGACAGTTGCCACTTTAGTTACTGTTCCAGCACTTCCCCCTTCTTCTTCTTCTGTTGTAGTGCAAGATAAGCATATTTCTTCTTTTACTTTTTCAACTTTTACTTGTACTAGAAAAATGTATGAAAGAAAGAAGTTTGTTGTAACCTCAGAGGGGAAGACAGGGTTCCTTCCAGCACTTACGCTAAAGGACTTTGTTCTCCCTTCTATTGATGATGAAATAATAGAAGAAGGAGATTCTGGCTACTTTTGGTCATCTGTACCTTTTACATTTACTTCTACTTCAATTTCTTCTAGCACTCGCCCTTCTTCTATTTTATATGTTAATGATTCTGATGATGAGTTTGAGTTTGATGAAGAACTAGTTTTTGTAATTCTAGAGGATGGTTGTTATATGGATTCAGAAGATGAATTCGAGAACCCATTACAAGCACTTTTCTTAGAGCCAACACCAGCCACCACCACTGAACCAAATGAATATCTTGTTGAGGATAACTCAATACAGAAAGTTCATTTGCATTCAGGGAAGATCCTTCCACCTAGGTTGGCTAAAATATAAAAGATAAAAATATTATTACCCAGCAGGATGATCCTATCCCTTCCTCCCAAGAGTAGTCTAAGGAGAAAGGGAAAGGCTATCAGCTGGAGGTTGATTACAATATGTTGGCTCATGTAAGGAATATTTCTTCCCTCCTTAGCATCTATGGTGCTTTGATGATGTCCCCTGACTTGGGAGAGACACTGATAAAAGCATTACTTGAGCTAGAGTCTTATCAAGCTTTCTTTGCTTCTGATTTCATTGGTGATGCATACCATTTGAAAGAGATGTCACGCATTATCTTTTCTAGTCGTGATATTCTCTTAGGGACTTCTGAGCATAATCGTCCCTTATATGTCACTGCTGAAGTCAATGGTTATGAGTTGAACAGGATCCTCATTAACCAAGGGGCTTCAGTAAATTTCCTAACATATGAAACTTTAAAGAGCCTCTCCCTATGTCATTTGAAGCTCATTTCTAACAAGATTATATTGAAGGGCTTCAATGACCAAGGCTAGCGAGCTCTAGGGTCTATCACCCTGCCTTTAATATTTGAAAATTTCCTAACTGAGATAAATTTTCAAATAATTGAGGCTGATACTTCATATAGGGCTCTCTTAGGAAGGCACCTTGGATCCATTAGTATGGAATTATGCCATCCACCTTGCACCAGTGTATGAAGTTTATGAGAAATGATACCGAGTATACCATTCCTGGAGGTACCCAGACCTTTTTCGTGCATGAGGTTTCTATTTACGATGATGCCAAGTACTATGTACCTCGAAAGACTCATAAATCTCCACCTGCTCAATCACCAGTGACACCCTCTAGTATTGTACAGGGTCCTATGTGATCACATACACAGGGTCCTATACAATCACCAACGTAGGGTCCATCACAGGTTAGTATTGAGCCAGGTGTTTCCACTACACATTCTAATAAAGATCCTTTTTAGTTTGTAGTGAGGCATGATGTACACCCTAGTAGAGATAGAGGTAGAGACAGAGGTAGAGGGTTGACCCGCAAGCTAAGGAACTATGACACTCGGACATCTCCCCGACAAATTTACACTTCTTTGACTGTAGAGTCTGACTCTTCGGACGATGAAGTGATTGGCATCCTTCGTCAAACAATTACTTATCAACTCCATATTCCACACATTATGATTCACGTCCTATCTTTTGTAGTCATCTGATAACTAAGGGTGGATTAGTTGTCGATAGTAGCTCAGATGAGGAGGACGATCTCCGACTTCAGACTACTAACAGACAACCTTCTCCCCATCAGATACATAATAAAGGAGTTGAGGATTCCAATCAAAGAGCTCCTGATGCTCCCTCCACTAGTGATGATGGTCCGATATGTACTAATGAAAACCCTATACCTGACTTATATAAGACATTTTGACCGGCACGATTTGAGTGTCCCTCTTTACCCCATAGTATAATTACACCACTGGGTCCTGTGAGCCAGGATCCGAGGGAGACCGCTATGGAGATAGAGGTCAAAAGTGCCCCTCATTTCTTTTCACCTATCGTAGAGAGTTTTGTTGAGCGAGGCCTTATTCCTTCCCCTTGGCTTGATGAACAAGCTCTACAATAAGCCCGTGTTTGGAGAACTGACTTCCCCCAAGGTGTTGAGGTTGTAAGCTATATGGGATTGAGTCAATCTAATAATGCTAATATTTAGGCTATTTCTCATTCTTATCCAATTATTTCTCTTGCCGATGAAGATATCCCGGATAGTAAGGTAGATAAAATACTTGATGCTCCATAAGAGTTTGAAGATGGCATCACTTCTGCCATGGATGAACTATGGGAGGTAAACTTAGGCACTAAGTCAGATCCTAGGCCTATTTTTCATAGTGCCCTATTGTCTGATTCAGAGGATCAAGAATACATCAAGTTATTGTCAGAGTTTAGAGACTGTTTTGCATAGAACTATACCGAGATGCCTAGTCTAAATCCAGAAGTAGTAGTCCATAAGTTGGTTATTAAGCCTGATGTAGTTCCTGTTAAATAAGCACCTCATAGGATGAGGTTAGAGATAGAACAACAGGTGATTGCTAAAACCAAGAAGCTTATAGAAGCTGGTTTCATTAGGGAAGAGAAGTACCCTACTTGGCTTGCAAATATTGTTCCAGTCTGGAAGAAGAGTGGACAGATTAGTGTCTATATTGACTTCCATGATTTGAATAAGGAATATCCTAAGGATGATTTCTCTCTTCCTATCCCCGAGCTTATGGTCGATATAGCATCATCCCATAGCATATTCTCATTCATGGATGATTCATTTGGTTACAATCAGATAAAGATGAACCCCGAGAATGAGAAGTTCACTACATTTCGTACACCTATAGGTGTATTTTGTTACATGGTGATGCCCATCGGCCTCAAGAATACTGGGGCCACTTATAAACGTGCAATGATTGTAATCTTTGATGAGATAATACACGAGCAAGTTGAATGCTATGTGGATGATTTTGTAGTCAAAAGCAAGGTCCGTGGAGGTTATCTCATAGATCTACGAATCATTTTTGAACGCCTGAGCAAATTTGATTTAAAGATGAATCCTTTAAAATGCATATTTAGAGTTAGTTTAAAAAATTTTTTGGGGTTCATAGTTCGCTACAGTGGCATTGAGATAGACCCTTTTATGATCAAATCCATAGTAGATTTAAAACCCCCTAAAAGTCTTACCCAGTTGAGATCCTTTCAGGATAAACTTACTTTCTTACAGAGATTTATCCCCAATGTTTTTAGTAGGTGTCATCCTTTCTCTGCACTAGTGAAGAAGGATGCCCAATTCCACTAGGATGAGAGTTATTAGGAGGCCTTTGAGAGTATAAAGTGCTACATGATGAACCCCCCTATTTTATTTGCATCGATCCCAAACAGGCCATTGATTCTCTATATTATGGTCCTAGATGAGTCCTTAGGTGCATTGTTCGCTCAAGAGAATGAGGAAGGCAAGGAGAACGTCATGTACTACCTCAACATGCAATTGATACCTGCAGAGCTTAAATACCCAGCGATAGAAAAGCAATGTTTAGCCTTGATCTTCAGGGTACAAAATCTTAGGTATTATATGCTATCATATAAGAATAACTTAATCTCTAGATTCAACCCCTTACAGTACCTGATGACCCATTCGACTCTCTTAGGTCGTCTAGCACGGTTGTCTATGATCTTACTGCAATTTGATATCACCTTTGTTCCTCAGCGGTCCATCAAAGGATAGGCTCTAGCTGACTTTCTGGGATGAACAGGAGTCCCCGACTTGGAAGTTTTTTTTTTGACGGAGCGTCATCAGTTAAAGCTTTAAAGCTATATAAAACTCCTATAATTATGATAGGTTTAGGCTTGATTTTTATGTCCCCTAAAGGTTACACTCTATGGTACTCCTATAGTTTATCAAAACATCATAATAATAATGAAGCTGAGTATGAAGCTTTGATTTTGGGGTTAGAGTTAGCCATTCATATGAATATTATGCTGGTGAAAATCTTTGGAGACTCCCAACTAATAATAAATCAAGTAGCTGGAGTCTACAAAGTGCTTAAGCCTGAGCTCATTTAGTATCAGAACAAAGTAATGGAGTTCTTGTGCTTTATACCAGAGATAACCTTGGCCAAGATCCCTAGATCTTAAAATGGAAAAGTAGATGTCTTAGCCAAGTTAGCAAAAGAATTAGTTAACCCTACTAAAAACCCCATGTCTATTATTGTCCAGTATCATCAAGCTATGTGCCCCGCAGACTTGTCTTCTCCTAATCAGACCCTCACAGTATTTTCTATTGATGTGGAGTCAGATTGGAGAGAGCCCTTTTATAGAATACTTCAAGCATGGTAGGCTTCAAGATGATAGATCTCTCGCCGCTCAAATTAGAAAGAGAGCTCTATTATTCACCTATGTAAATGAAACCATGTATCGATGCTCTTTTGACCAAATGTAACTGAGATGCCTCAATAAAGAAGAGTCGAGTAGAGTCATGAGTGATATGCGTGAAGGGCTTCGTGGTGCCCTTCGATCTAGACATAAAATGAAAGACATGATTAAATGCCTTGGCTACTACTGGTTTACTATGATCCATGATTATATGGAGCACGCTAAGAGGTGCTACCAGTGCCAGATTCATGGCACAGTGATTCACCAACCCCCTAATCCGTTGCACGCTACTATTTCATCTTGGCCATTTGAAGGCTGGGGCACGGACATAGTGGGTCCTATATACCCTCCTTCTTCTAAGGGTCATAAATTTATTTTAACCACCACTGATTACTTCTCTAAATGGGTAGAAGTTGTCCCACTTAAGGAAGTTAAATCAAAAAATGTGATGCGTTTCTTTCACAATAACATTATTTATCGCTTTGGTGTTCCACACCATATAATCTCTAATAACGGTCCACCCTTTATAAGAACCAAAATTTTAGATTTGCCCACCGTCATAACATTAATTGGCGATACTCATTGATTTACTACCCTAAAGCCAATGTCTTGGCAGAGGCATTTAATAAAATTCTTGTTCAACTAATAAGGAAAATCCTTGTTGCAAATAAAAGAGAATGGCATGATAGGTTACCTGAAGCATTATGGGCATATAAGACTACCTACCATACTCCTACTCAGTCCAACTCATATGCTTTAGCCTTTGGGGTTGAAGCAGTCCTCCCACTTGAGGTTGAGCTCCCTTCACTACATGTGGCAGTTAGTTTTAATCTATTTGATAAAGATAATGCCCGACTAAGGTTGGAAGAGCTTGATGGTTTAGATGAGCTTCATTTATGAGCTTATCAATGCCTTAAGCTATGCCAGGCCTGAATAGCCTGACACCACGATTGACTTGTTAGACCCCGTACTTTCTGGGTAGGCGAGTTAGTCCTTGTTTTGCATAGGCCTATCATTTCACGTCGGTGTTGAAGTGGTAAGTTTGAGCCTATTTGGGAAGGCCCATTCACTGTAAAGCAAGTTTATGAAGGTGGTTCCTACCTACTTGTTGATGCAAATGGAATTCACCCCATGCCTATCATCAATGGGCAGTACTTGAAAAAATATTATGCCTGAGTCTAGTACATCACAAGGGAGCCTCCCTACCGCCTGTATATATCCCTCTGTATATGTAGCTCCTAAAAGGATCCCTCTTACTTTTTAGCAGTCTGTGTGGCCACGATGATTTATCCTCTACCACACGACGTTTTCTTTGAATAGTATAAGGTTGTCCTTAAAGGTGATACGCTAATACGCCGTAGGGATATTTTGTACTTCTATCTGCATGCACCAATCATATTTCTGCTAAAGCATAGAATTTCTTCTACTTTGCTCTCCACTTTGTAGGACTTAATCCCCTAGTTTTACTTGCCACCCTAAGTATGGTCTGAGATATCAAAAACAGTAAGTTTCAAGCCCATTTTTGAGATATGATAATGGGTCCACACCATCCTATGCTAGTCAGGTGTGGTGATAGGGATCCATCATCCCTACTTAAGTTTCTTCCACCTATCAGCCCTGATATGATAGTTTTAGCCCCTAGTCCATTCATATGAGTTGAATGTGAGTGGGGATGTCGTAGTCTTTAGATTAGACCCTTTTTGAGATGAGATACTTGGTCCATACCATCCTTTCCTAGTCAGGAGTGGTAATGTTAATCCTCTATCCTGATTTTGATCTTTTTTATATATCAATTTCACTATGATTGTGCTCCCCAGTTCATTCACATGAGTTGAATGTGGTCTGGGTTATCAAAACCAACGCTTCTCTTCCTTATAAGATCCTGTGTAATCTCTTTTTCAAGTATTGTTCATGTGGTGAACATGATCTGGGATATCAAAACCATTCACTTTACCCTCACTTATAAAAGAATATACATATGATAAAACGTGAGAAGCTCTTACTAGAGCAAAATCGGTTGCCCTTATCACAGGACGAACCTGATAAAACTCTCTAAGGGCACAAGTTCCCCATAGTTCTTTTTCTTCCCTCTCCTTTGAGGCACCTTGATGTCTGCCTCAAGGATGAAGGCATGCCCATATATGTATTATTCTTCATGATTTTGATTATTTTAGTTAGTGATGTGATACATCATGCCATGGTTGTAGGCATCACTGCCTTACAGGCTTTGGTCTTTCAAAGGAAAGATCAACCCTCTTCTACCCTCTTTTGGAAGCCTACTCTCCCATTCATGCACTACTCTAAGCTACCAGAGTGGTCCTATGAATGTGGTACAATCACTTTCACTCCTCGTAGGGTCCTACTTAGTTAGGGTAGGTTTACCATTATGACCTTCTGATGATCATGGATTTCACTCATGATTCCTACATTAGGTGTCAGGTGTGCTCCCTTGCCACATCAAAATTATTTCTTAGTTGTGATGTAGTATATCTATCCTCAGATGTTAGCATCACATTCTTAGGAGCTCTGATTTTCAAGCGGAAGATCAGCCCCTTAGTTTCTTTACTTACATACTTCACCATTCGTACCTTACTCTTAGCTGTTAGAGTGATCCTACGAAGGTGGGAGTGTTGCTTTTACTGCCAACAGGATCCTACCTGGTTAGGGTAGGTGTTACCACTGTGATCCTCTGATGTTTTATCAATCTTATTCATAATTATTAACCTCGGTAGTGAGTGTGCCCCCTTACTACCTAGAGTTGCTTCCTTAGTTGTGATGTAGTGCATCCTGTCTCAGATGTTAGCATCGTATCCTTGGGAGATTTGATTTTCTGGCAGAAGGTCAGCCCCTTAAGTTTCTTCACCGACCTACTTTAACATTCGTACCCTACTCTTAGCTACTAGAGTAGTCCTATGAAGTGTAGTAGTGTTGCTTTTACTTCACACAGGGTCCCACCATTTTGTGTGGGTGTTACCTTAGTGTTCATTTGATGATTATTCAATATTATTTATGATTACTAACCTTGGGTAGTGAGTGTGTCCCCTTACTATCTAGAATTTTCTCCCTAGGTGTGATGTAGTATATCTTGTCTCGAATGTTAACATCACTACTTTGAGAACCATGATTTTCTAGCAGGAGATTAGGTCTCCTACTCTGTTTCATGACCTATCATACCATTCATACACTAGGCACGGTTGCCATATTAGTCTTATGAATGTGTTGAGGTTACTTTCACTTCCCATAGGGTCCTACTAGTTTATGTGGGTGTTACCATTATGAATTTTTCTCGTTTAGAGTTATTATCCTTGGTGGTGAGAGTGTTCCCTCGCTACTTTGGATCTCTCCCTCTTACTTGGTGATATGGGGCATCATGCCTTAGGTGCCACCATCACTTTTTCTTGAGCCTTGATTTTCTAGCAGAAGGTCAGCTTTTCAGTGTCTTCTCCCACTAGTTTTCCATTGAGACATGACTCCTAGCTGCTGGAGAGGTCCTTTGGATACTTCTACTTATTACAGGGTCCCCATCAGTTAGTATGGGTCTGCAGCTGTAACTCCTTTGACTTTTATTTATATTAAGCTTAGTCCTACTTTATGTAGCAGAGGTGCCCCCTCGCTACTTTAGTTCTTTTCACTCCCTTGGAATGATATTTCTCCTTTGCACACTCTACTGATAGTGTATCTCTTTTCGCTTTCTAGGTAGACGTCATTCTTATGTCTACCTCCCCTTTTGTGTATGGTTAGGGTTCCCTAAGAGAGCCTGGCGGCATTTGGAAACTCATGGCCATGATGATTTTTCCTCTACCATGTGGTTACCAAAATGCTATCTTGGAATTTCTTAGGTGGCTCTACCCTTAAAAATTTTTCCATACACCTTTCCTTTCTCCCTCACATCCCTACATAGATCCATGTCAGGATGATGTTGAGGTGACTTTTACCTCCTATCCCGCTATTTCGATACGGTCAGGCATGTAGTTTGCTTTACTTACTTGGTAGAGAGGGCCTGACAGAGCACCTAGTTGGTACTCCTCACCACTCTTTTTTTCCTTCTGATTTTCCTGTTATGATCAGGCAGGCATCAGAGCCTGACTCTTTATTCACTCAGTTGAAATGACTGAGTGGTTCTTGAGCCCTTCCTCTTTTGCAAGGCCGAGCTGGTCGAGCAGATGTTAAAGCTTACCTGGGTAAGAGAAGCCTTGCCAGAGCACCTGGAAGGAGTTCCTTACCAGCTCTCTTTACATCGGATGTCCTATTAAAGACTAAGCAGGCTTCCATTTCGTGTCTCATGAGCTTCTTGCTGAGGTCAGGCAGAAGTAGTGAGTCACCCTAATCCAATGTTCTAAAAAGATCAGGAGGAGCGGGATCCTTTTCACATTCTACCCCGCTGTCCAGATACGGTCAGACTGATAGTTGGTTTTACTTACCCGCTGAGCGAGCTCGATAGAGTCCCTGGGAGGCAGCCCTTAAGAACCTTTTACCCTGGATGTCCTATTAAAGACTAAGCAAGCTTCCATTTTCATGGCTCATGAGCTTCTTGTTGAGGTCAGGTAGAAGTAGTGAGTCACGCCAATCCACTATTCAGAAAGAAGCAGGAGGAGCGTGATCCTTTTCACCTTCTACCCCATTGTCAAGATACGATTAAACTGGTAGTTTGTTTTACTTACCCGTTGAGCGAGCCTGACATAGTCCTTGGGAGGTAGTCCTCAACACCCCTATACCCTGGATGTCCTTTTAAAGACTAAGCAGGCTTCCATTTTTGTGGCCCATGAGCTTCTTGCTGAGGTCAGGTAGAAGTAGTGAGTCACCTCAATCCATTATTCCAAAAGGATCATGAGGATACGGATCCTTTTCACCTTCTACCTTGTTGTCCAAATACGGTCAGACTGGTAGTTGGCTTTTCTTAACCAGTTGAGAGAGCCCGACGGATTCCTAGGAGGTAGTCCTTAACGCCCTTTTACTTCGGATGTCTTGTTAAAGACTAGGCATGCTTCTATTTCGTTGACTAGTAACTTTTGTTGAGGTCAGGCATAAGTGTTGAGTCACCCCAATCCACTATTCTGAAAGGATCAGGAGGAGACGGGATCCTTTTCGCCTTCTATCTGGTTGTTTTGATATAGTCAGGCAGGTAGTTAGCTTGACTTACTTGGTAGAGAGGGCCTGACAGAGCACCTGGCAGGTACTCCTTACCACCTTTTTCCCTGAGTGTCTTATTGTGATCAGGCAGGCACCAGATTTCGTGACTCCTCTATTTATTATTTCGATTTAGTCTGGCAAATACTGAGTCACCCCAATCCACTATTCTTAGATGAGCAGGAGGAAATGGGATCCCTTTTACCATCTATTATACTATTTCGATATGGTCAGACAGATATATGGTCTACTTTTACTACCTTACCCTCAGTTCTCTCTTCGGCTCTACCCTCGCTATAGGCTAAGACGAGGGAGAGAAACCCCTTATACATTTTCACCGTTGTGGTGACCTATACTCTCAATTATCCCTTGGGCTCTTACCTCACTATATGGTAAGATGAGGGGAGAATGTCTTCACCTCTTTTTCACCCTTGCAATGATTTTTGCTTTGGTTCTTTCCTTGGCTTTGCCCAGGTTGAAGGGTAAGGCCAAAAAAAGACCCCACTACTGGAAAACTATTTTGAAGATACCTTTCTTGTGCACTACTATTTTTCACTCTCTCCTAGGCTCTGCCCTTGCTATAGGGGAAGGCTAGGAGAAAATTTTCCCACTATCTTCCACCTTTTTGGTACTCTTACACTCATAATCTTTACTCTACTTTCTTTGTCTCATTCGGACAATGCCAATACAAACGATTCACTACTCATTCGCCGCTCCTATTGGGGGTCCATTTTTTGACCTAATTTTTCTTCCAGACCAGGTCAAAGAGTTAACCTGGTCAAATTTGACCAGGCTAGACCCCAAGACCCATCCCAATTGGTCCAGGGAGTCAAGCCAAGTCTGTAGAGCCTAGACCAGGTCAAGCCAAGTTGACCCATTGAGCCCTAATGGGTCATTTCAAATCTTAAATGAAATCCAAACTCATTCTTGGCTCAATCCACTCCCTCCTTGGGTCTAATTGACTAGTTTGACCAAGTCAAACATTGACTTGGTCAACCCTAGCTCTTAATGGGTCAATTTGACCCATTAATGCCCATTTAATCTCATTTAATGCCCTAATTGATGCCAAGGGATATTTGAATTGCAAATCATGACTGAGGCAAGGGATTTTCCCTCCTAATCACTTTGGAAATAATCCTAGCCATTGATCATAGGGTTTAGAAATCTAAATAGGTGAATTTTAGGTGAAATTGAGGACTTTTTTTACTACCACTTTTTCCCTAGAGCCTCTGAACCCGAGATTTCTTGTGTGAGAGCTCTAGAGACCTCCCACCAACTTTCCTAATCAAAACTCGAGAGGCTAAGTTCCTTAGTGGCGAGATCCCGAGGTTTGGCTTTGTTCATCCAAGACTTGATCCAATCAATCTGTAGCTCGTTTGATCGAGGATTCAAGATTGAAAATGTACAAGGACAGTCTACAAGCTCAACCGTACGAAGATCTCCCAAATCCACCATGCGGATTAGGTAAAAATTTAAACCCTAGCTAGAACACATAGAACTAAATAGTTCATTTTACATCATGAATCAATTGAAGTTATTAATTCCCCATGATTTCTGTTCACTATTAGAATCTAAGTTTAAAATTTCATTCGATTTGGTTGAGTATCGAGGGAGAGCGAGAGCTTTTTTCCCTTTAGGATTTTGTTCACGTCGGTATTACTCGGTATTGGTCTTCTCAGAGCGATATTTCTCATTGTTGTCAAGCAATACCTAGCAATACCGAGCAATACCTATCAATACCG
>NW_021318628.1:518593-526399 GCF_001605985.2 Dendrobium catenatum | reverse complement strand
GGGAGCAAGAGAGAGAGAGAGAGAGAGAGAGAGAGTTCTTTGAGGCTTGTTCATCCATCTGTCATGTTATAAAAATTATTTTGATCGTTATAAGTAACCTTTACTTTACTTCTATTTTGTAATAAATTTGAGTAATATAATTCTCCATCCAAAAAATGATTAAAATGTGATATCTCATTTTCTAGTGAACTTTCATTATTTAACTTTTCGTATGTGATGAATATTGTTATTCTAAAGGTTTTGAATAGTTTATATGGAACTTTCATTGAATCTTGCTTTTTTGAAATTGATGAATAATGTATAGATTTTCTTCCATTCCACATATCATTATATATATATATATATATATAGTTCTTCTTGCAGGTGGCCATGCTCACGCAAAGCTAAAGTGGGGCAAATGTCATGATTTCTGATATTGTTTTGTGCAGGTACTTGCTCAGCCCCCCTAACAAAATGAGGGAGAATTTAAGTCATTAATAATAACTGCTATAGGTGCTATGGAAGCTGCATTAGCCCTCAATAATTAAGAGCATGTCTAAGTGTGGCTATAATGAATACTTTCTTTTCCTTATAGAAACTGCTTGGGATGATATAATAATTTCTTGAGAATTTTTATTAGGATAACCTTGCAGGTGATTTTAGATTTTCTATTTTTCATTTAATATAATAATTTGTAATATTGTAAAGAGTTGTGAAAATGACTCAGACTTGGGATATTCTTATCCAACTCAAATTCCAAAAGAAATATGCATCCGCATTGGGGAGTGAAAGTTTGTTAGGGATGTTAAGCCCTTATGAACTGGCCCAAGACTAACCAAGAGGGAGGTGAATTGGTATTTTAAAAAATCTTCTTACAATCAAATCACAATCCCAAACCAAAATCATAACAGAAATCAAAGTACGGAAAAACAAATGCGAAAATCAAAATAAAGAAAGATCACACCAGATTTATAGTGGTTTGGTCAACTCGACCTACGTCCACTCCTCGGAGGCGCCCTCCAAGTATTGCACCACAAAACTAATTAACTCTCTTTTTGCACCCACAGTAAGGCGAAGAAGCCCTCACAAAAACTCCTTTCTTCCAACCCCGGCGAGGCAGAGAACCCAACTCCTTTTTCTTTCTCCTGAAGCAGGCAGAGAACCCAACTCCTTTTACTTCCTCCTAAAGCAGGCAGAGAACCCAACTCCTTTGCTTCCTACTGAAGCAGGCAGATAATTTCGACTCCTTTTGCTTCCTCCTAAAGCAGGCAGAGAACCTCAAGCAATTACTGAAGTTTACCTCCCTTAAACCCCCAAGGATGAAGGATGAAGACAGGAGAAGACGCCTTGGAACCTTGCTTGGAGAAACCTTTGTGAATCCCTCTCACAAAATCCACCTCATAAGTTCCTCCCTCTCTTTCTCCCTCTCCTCATGGCTCTCTCAGGTCAAGATAGCAGCTAAAGGTCCCTTTGCATGAGAAAATTCGTGTCATTTAAATAGAATTTCAAGAACCGACATTATCGTCCAGGATGATAGGAATATCGTCCTAGCCGATCAGTACAAAATAAGCTCAATCAGTCGGGATGATTAAAAGAAAATTGGTTATATCGTCCAGGTTGATACAATACCATTCTGGCCGATTAGTTCAAATATGAGTACAACCATCCTGAATATCACCCGGAATAGAGTCTGACCGGTGATAATTGTCCAAGACATCGTCCTGGCCGATCCTACGATCGGCCCGGCTGATGTGATCGTATCAATTAGCTTTAATTGCTTCCCATAATTATGCTTCATCCTCCAGGACAATGTATATATCGTCCTCACCGATGTCCTGAAATAAAAAATACCTAAATTGATCATGGCGGCTGATACTTTCTGATTTGAGACAATCATCCTGGCTGATACAAGGATCATCTAGGATGATGTGTTTAATGAGGGTTGCTTAACCAGGATGCCCTAATTAGGGATTTTATTTTTAGTCGGATCATCCTGGCCGATATGAACATCGTCTATGCCGATATACTCAAAATAGAAAAACACAGAAAATCCCTCAAGTGTTTGTGTGTAAGATTACTTAGGATAAGGAACCACTTTTATAATTGACTCAGGAAAGTAAAAAAATACAGACTTAACTCAACCTAAATCTACCCAATCTTGAGCTGGCTTGAGTTGTATTCGATCATGTGGACCTGAAAAGTTAGTAGGCAAGGTAGTCGTAGAAAAACATGAATGTTTGCTATCATCAAAAGTCTAATCCATAATCTTAGATTCACAACAATCTCCCCCTTTTTTATTATGGAAAATATAATCCGAAAAATTTAAGTAGTTTATGGCAGTCTAATGAAAAATAGTGTAACGAGAAGCAGTTAGCTAAATTCTAGAATTAAAAGTATAAGATACTATAGACTACTCCCCCTTTTGACATCACAAAAAGGAAGAGGAAACAGAACAAAAACTTAAACAAACATACAAAAAATAGACTACATAAAATAGAAACTAAAACTTAGTAAAATGAGGGAACCTGATCTTCAAACGAAGGTGGTGGTGGTGGTGGCTGCTGGAAGTAACTGGTCAATGAGGCAAACTGAGATCCAAACCAGGCCATGTCCTGGTCATGCTGGTGCTATATGTGGATGATGTTTACATTATGTTGCTTCTCCTGTGCAACAACGTAGGCCTCAAATCAGGTCTCCCACTGATCAAATCTCCCACTAACTGATGCAGCTAAGAGTGCTGGCGGAGAGGAACATGTTCAAGAATAGGAGTGGGATCCTCCTCCTCCTTGTCCCCTGAGCTTCCCCATCCCCTGGGTGGAGACGAGTACTGTGAAGGATGTTGAAGGAATTGTTTGAGTAGAAGGGTGGATAAAGGTCGAAAAGAGCAAGATATTGAAGGTTGTATTTGGACTCTAGAACATATGCAATGATGTTTGCTAGAGCAAGATCGGGCTTCCTTCTATGATCTGGATCTTAAAATATAGTCAAATGATCGATGTAGCAAAAAATCAGGACAAAATTGGCCATTACATAAAAAGTGATGAGTGAAAGAAGGGAAGTGATATGGATAAAGTCACGAGCTTTGGAAATCACAGAGGTGTGAAGGACGTGCGGGATTAACCTAGCATGAAAAGGGGCATTGGTGTGACGAAGAAAGTGATTAGCCGTAGCCAAGTTAAAATTAGGATTAGAAACTAGGGTATGCAGCTTATCCCTAGTGGTGGAAAGCTGTAGCAATTCTGCACAATCCTGGTATGTGATGTCGACTGGGCCTCGATTCACATATGAGGTGAGAGCAGTGTAAGATGAATTGATTTGGAGGTTGGCATAAAGTTCAAAAAGAAGTTCAAAATTAAAGGGGACTGTGAGGGTGAAAATAAATCATAGAGAGGTGTGAGTAAAAAGGTCGAGTATCATATAGGAGAGGTGGACTAGATTGATTGTTCGGGAGAGAGTAATGGTGCATTCTTTGTAGCGGTGGTAGGAAGCCTGATCATCTGCTTCATGAATGAGGGTCCAGTGTGCCCCTTGAGGAGCTTCTAGACATGTGTCGAGAATGCTTCCCGGTAGCCATTAGCAAGAAAAAGTAAGGAATTGGAAGTAGAAAGCCAAAGGGAAGAAAAGGTGTGAAGAAAACTTGGTGGACAGCGCTCATAATTTAAAGGATCGACTGGATCATCCAGGCCGATCTGGTGCAGTTATTGTGTATAGGCCGATTGGTTAAAAAGGCGGTCCGATCGTCTGGGATAATTAGATACAGGCGATTATCCCGTGGAGTCAGGTCGGACGACCGTTGAAAAAGCAGATCGTCCATGCCGATTATGTGGATCGTCTAAGATGATGCTCAATAATGGATCATACCAGTCGAATTTAAAATGTTTTAAATCATGTGCCACGTGTATCGTTAAGGATGAACAGTGGATTAGCTAGGACGATTGTCAAAAAATGGATTGTCCCGAGCGAATTTATAGATTTTTAACGTGCTGACACGTGTATCGTCCAGGACGAACATGTGTGTCGGATGGGATGATTACCACTAAACGTATCAGTCATAATGAAAAATTTAACGGCCAGGACGATCAAGATGATTGTAGCAGAGGACAATCATATCGTCTAGGATGATAATAGATCGTCCAGGACGATGAATAACAGAAAAGTCAGATTATTCAGCAGATATAGTTTTTGATGAAAAAAGAACATATCATCCATGACAATAAAGGTATCGGCTAAGACGATGTGACAAAATTTTGAACTTCAGAGGAAGGATGGAGATGATCAGAGGGCCCAAAAACAATAAAATAAACTAAGAACAACAACAAAAAACATGAAAAAAAGGCATAAAAAGTAGCAAAGAAATAAGTTTTTTTTATTTGTTTTGTTTTTTAAGTTTAGGAATGCATGTATATGATAAATGCTCCAAATAATAAAATTTTAAAGATTTGTAAGATCAATGAGTTAACAAAGTCGAAATCTAAAAATGGTAGAATATCTGATCCTGTTAACCCTAGCTCGGACTTCTTTCAGAGTAAAATCATCTTTTTAAAATAAAAGACCAAACTCAAAACAAACTAATTAGAAAAAAAAAAAAGATCCGCTCAAATTTGCTCCATAGAAAATATGTTATAGAATAACATACCAAACTAATTTGTCTCAATCATAGAATTTGAAATCAAACCTTTGAAAATATCAATTAACCCATGAATTCTTCTAAAATTTTTAAAGTTTGAAAGAGGGGCAAGCTTATCTTTTGTAGGCTCATTTTATGCCTCTTGTCAATTTGAATGGTGCTCTTTGCGCATCTTTTTATTTTTTTGATACACTTTTGTGTATATTTTTCAATTTGGCGTCATTGTGCATCTGTTTGTTTTTAGCGTCACTGGTCTTTTTAATTTTTGTTCTTGCAAGCTAGATCCCTTTTCAAAAACTCTTAAAATATTTTTAGTTGTGAGTAGATCTTCCAGATATTAGAGAATAGAAACTCACTCTCTAACATAAGGAGGAATAGACTACAAAGCAGACTTTAGTAATTATATGATAAATGCAATGACAAGATTTCAATTAACTTGAAAGATGTATAAAAACTTTGAATATTATAAATATAAGATAGATTATCGTAGCAAGATAGAAAAGATCTTAATTTCAATAACTAGTTATTAATTTGAGATAGAATTTTGTTTAGAAAAGAAAATTATACCACTAAAAGAGGTTAGAGGGAGGGAAACCATCAATGGTGTTTCTCCCTTTAACTAATTTAGAGATGTTAAAACATTAACTATAAATTTCTAAAAAAAAAAACAAGGAGAAAATATCATAAAGCAAAAAGAAACCAAAGTAAAAGTAATTATAATAGTAAATATGAAAAGCTAACACAAAAACTAAGGTAGAAAATAATAACACTCAATAGAGTAGTAAGCATGTAATTCAAAATTTTATTTAGCATCAAGTTTAAGCAATTTATGAGCCACGAGCCTTTTCTTTTCCAAGTACCATATGCTCTCACGAGTTCTTTGGTGAGAGCACACCTACAAAATCAACAAATGCCATATTTAGAAACCCAAACAAGTTTGGTTTCCTTCTTATGAAAAGATGAATGTGATGCATGAGTGTTATACAGTGAATTATGTAATTTGGGTCTCCACACCCAATGTGTACTATGGTGAATGGTGTAAGTATATGCGATGTGTCCTAACATGCCACATGAAAAATATCTAACTCCAGGAAAAGGATTTCTTAATCGGTTCGGGTTATAATACCTCTTTCTAGTTATTGTCTTCGAATCAAATGTGGGTGTCATCCAATTTTCCTTTAAACCTCAGGTAAGCATTTTCTAAATCAATCTCTAAACAGTGCTTTTTATGCTCATATTCTTTAGTAGAAGCTTTAAAATCAGATTCAAGCGAGGTGTAGGAAGCTTTCAATGAATCATGTGCAACAACCAATTTAGAGTATTTTCTATTCAATTCATCAAATTCATCAAGCAAAGGCATGTGATTACTATCAATTTGAAAGTGATCTTTACTCAAAATTTCAAGATCTTTTTATAAGTTCAAAAACTCCAATTTTAAACTAGCGAGAATTTTCTTAAGTTTTCTATATGATGCATGAATTTTCTCATATATTTTAAGCAATTGGTCAAAGGTTGGTTGGTATATCTCTTCTTGGTCAGATTGTTCAAAATCATCAACCATTAAGCATAAGTTTGTTGTCTCCTCTTCAGGTTCAGTCTCAAATGAGTCAGATGCAGACTCTGCCCACAAAGCTTTTTTGGCTCGCTTCTTATCCTGTATGAACTTATGTTTCTCCTCATTCTTTTCTTTACTTGAGTGATCCTGAAGTGTAGGACAATCATTTCTAACATATCTAGGCTTCCTGCATTCAAAATAAACAACATTAGAAGAACCTTTAAAAATTTTGTTATCGTTACCTTTTCTCCAATTCTGATGATGCCTGCGACTCTTCCATAAAAAGTTTTTGTATTGCCTAGTGATGAAGGAACTTCATCGCTTTCAGACCCGAAGGAGTCAGTGTCCGAGTTGTTCGCCTTAATTGCCACCATTTTCTCCTTCATCCTCTCACCTGAATCAAGATTTTTTGTGTTCACCCCTTGCTCGTAAGCAATGAGTGAACCAAGTAAGTTATCGATCGAACAAGTATTTAAATCTTTACACTCAAAAATTAAAGTGATTTTAGCATCAAAAGAGGAAGGCAAACATCTTAAAATTTTGTTCACTTTTTCATAGTTAGTAAGTTCTCGTCCTAATGCATGCAATGAAGTAACAATCTGAGTAAACCTTATATACATTTCAGAAATCATTTCATCAGGTTTCATACGAAATAGTTCATAATCATGTAAGATAATGTTCAATCGGGATTGCTTAACTTCATTAGTGCCTTCATAGGTGATACACAATTTATTCCAAATTTCTTTACTAGTAGAGCAAGTGAAAACACGCATGTAATCTTCAGAATTTAAAGCAAGAAAAAGCAGTTCAAACACTTTGCGTTAAGTTGTGCTAAATCTCTTTCATTAAAAGTTCATTCAGTAAAAGGTACTTCAGTTTTAATTCCATTAAGTTCACGAGAAGGTGGAGAATATCCTTCTTTAATAAACATCTACATATGATAGTCAGTCGATTATAAAAAAAATAGAAATGCGAGTTTTCCAAAAATCAAAATGATGATTATCAAATAAAGGTGGTCGTGTTATAGAATATCCTTTCGCTGCATTACGATTACTATTGTTATCCATGGATCAAAATTCAAAAAGTTTTCAAACTTAATTTTTATGAATCCCGCTCTGATACCAATTGAAAGTTTGTTAGGAATGTTAAACCCTTATGAACTGGCCCAAGGCTAACAAAGAGGGGGGCTGAATTGATATTTTAAAAAATCTTCTTACAATCAAAGCACAATCACAAACCATAATCACCACAAAAATCAAGTTGCTGAAAAATAAATGCGAAAATCAAAACAAAGAAATATCACTCCAGATTTATAGTGATTCGGTCAACTCGACCTATGTCCACTCCCTGGAGGCGCCCTCCGAGTATTGCACTACAAAAGTGACTCTCCTTTTGCTCCCACAGCAAGGCTGAGAAGCCCTCATAAAAACTCTTTTCTGTCAGCCACGGCAAGACAGAGAACCCAACTTCTTTTGCTTCCTCCAAAAGCAGGTAGAGAACCCAACTCCTGTTTCTTCCTCCTAAAGGAGGCAGAGAACCCCACTCCTTTTGCTTCCTCCTGAAGTAGAAAGAGAACCTCGACCGATTGCTGAAGCTTACCTCCCTTGAACCCCCAAGGATGAAGGACGAAGACTTGTATCACATA
>NW_021318628.1:470045-518493 GCF_001605985.2 Dendrobium catenatum | reverse complement strand
TTTTGAACCAAGTCCATTCCAAGTCCTTTGAATGCATGGGATGACCCCTTAGGTACCCAAGAGACCCCTCTTGGATACCCAAGCCTTGGGCTCACTTGGGTTAGCCATATGGCTTGACCCAAGTGACCAAAGAGAGGCCTCCCTTGAGCCATCTTTTGATCTTAATCAAATTGAATCCAAATCAAGGTGCCATTGAGTTCCCATTGACCCAATACACCTTCCTTGACCAGCCCAACCCTTAAGCTCACTTGGGTCAAGAGTTAGGCTAACTCAAAGTGCCCATTTATTTAGAAAAGAAAATTATACCACTAAAAGAGGTTAGAGGGAGGGAAACAATCAACGGTGTTTCTCCCTTTAACTAATTTAGAAAACATTAGCTATATATTTCTAAAAAAACAAGGCGAAAATATCATAAATAAAAAAGAAACCAAAGTAATAGTAATTATAATAGTAAATATGAAAAGCTAACACAAAAACTAAGGTAGAAAATAATAACACTCAATAGAGTAGTAAGCATGTAATTCAAAATTTTATTTAGCAGCAAGTTTAAGCAATTTATGAGCCGCGAGCCTTTTCTTGTCCAAGTACCATATGCTCTCACGAGTTCTTTGGTGAGAGCACACCTACAAAATTAGCAAATGCCATATTTAGAAACCCAAACAGTTTTGGGTTCCTTCTTATGAAAAGATGAATGTGATGCATGAGTGTTATACAGTGAATTAAGCAATTTGGGTCTCTACACCCAATGTGTATTATGGTGAATGGTGTAAGTATATGCGATGTGTCCTAACATGCCGCATGAAAAACATCTAACTCCAGAAAAAGGATTTCTTAATTGGTTCGGGTTATAATACCTCTTCCTAGTTATTGGCTTCGAATCAAATGTGGGTGTCATCCAATTTTTCTTAAGTACATCCAATTTTCCTTTATACCTCAAGTGAGCATTTTCTAAATCAATCTCCAAACAGTGCTTTTTTTTCTCATATTCTTAAGTAGAAGCTTTAAAATTAGATTCAAGCGAGGTGTAGGAAGCTTTCAATGAATCATGTGCAACAACCAATTTAGAGTATTTTATATTCAATTCATCAAATTCATCTAGCAAAGACATGTGATTATTATAAATTTGAAAGTGATCTTTACTCAAAATTTTAAGATCTTTTTATAAGTTCAAAAACTCCAATTTTAAACTAGCGTGAGTTTTCTTAAGTTTTCTATATGATGCATGAATTTTCTCACAAATTTTAAGCAATTGGTCATAGGTTGGTTGGTATATCTCTTCTTGGTTAGATTGTTCAAAATCATCAACCATTAAGCATAAGTTTGTTGTCTCCTCTTCAGGTTCAGTCTCACATGAGTAAGATGTAGACTCCGCCCACAATGCTTTTTTGGCTCGCTTCTTATCCTTTATGAACTTAGGTTTCTCCTCATTCTTTTCTTAACTTTAGTGATCCTGAAGTGTAGGACAATCATCTCTGACATATTTAGGCTTCCTGCAATCAAAATAAACAACATTAGAAGAACCTTTAAAATTTTTGTTATCGTTACCTTTTCTCCAATTTTGATGATGCCTGTGACTCTTTCATAAAAAGTTTTTGTATTGCCTAGTGATGAAGGAACTTCATCGCTTTCAGACCCGAAGGAGTCAGTGTCCGAGTTGTTCGCCTTAAGTGCCACCATTTTCTCCTTCATCCTCTCACCTGCATCAATATTTTTTTGGTTCACCCCTTGCTCGTAAGCAATGAGTGAACCAAGTAAGTTATCGATCGAACAAGTATTTAAATCTTTAGACTCAAAAATTAAAGTGATTTTAGCATCAAAAGAGGAAGGCAAACATCTTAAAATTTTGTTCACTTTTTCATAGTTAGTAACTTCTCGTCCTAATGCATGCAATGAAGTAACAATCTGAGTAAACCTTGTATACATTTCAGAAATCATTTCATGAGGTTTCATACGAAATAGTTCATAATCATGTAAGAGAATGTTCACTCGGGATTGCTTAACTTCATTAGTGCCTTCATAGGTGATACACAATTTATTCCAAATTTCTTTACTAGTAGAGCAAGTAAAAACACGCATGTAATCTTCAGAATTTAAAGCAAGAAAAAGAAGTTCAAACACTTTGCATTAAGTTGTGCTAAATCTCTTTCATTAAAAGTCCATTCAGTAAAAGGTACTTCAGTTTTAATTCCATTATGTTCACGAGAAGGTGTAGAATATCCTTCTTTAATAAACATCAACATACGATAGTCAGTCGATTGTAAAAAAAATAGAAATGCAAGTTTTCCAAAAATCAAAAGGATGATTATCAAACAAAGGTGGTCGTGTTATAGAATATCCTTTCGCTGCATTACGATTACCGTTGTTAGCCATGGATCAAAATTTAAAAAGTTTTCAAACTTAATTTTTATGAAACCCGCTCTTATACCAATTGAAAGTTTGCTAGGGATGTTAAACCCTTATGAAATAGCCCAAGGCTAACAAAGAGGGGGGCTGAATTGATATTTTAAAAAATATTCTTACAATCAAAGCACAATCACAAACCAAAATCACCACATAAATCTAAGTGCGAAAAAATAAATGTGAAATCAAAACAAAGAAAGATCACTCCAGATTTATAGTGATTCGGTCAACTCGACCTATGTCCACTCCCCGGAGGCGCCCTCCGAGTATTGCACTACAAAACTGACTCTCCTTTTGCTCCCATAGCAAGGCTGAGAAGCCCTCTTAAAAACTCTTTTCTGCCAACCACGGCAAGACAAAGAACCCAACTCTTTTTGCTTCCTCCTGAAGTAGGTAGAGAACCCAACTCCTTTTTCTTCCTCCTAAAGGAGGCAGAGAACCCCACTCCTTTTGCTTCCTCCTGAAGTAGACAGAGAACCTCCACCGATTGCTGAAGCTTACCTCCCTTGAACCCCCATGGATGAAGGACGAAGACTGGAGAAGATGCCTTGGAACCTTGCTTGGAGCAACCTTTGTCAATCCCTCTCACAAACTCCCCCTCACAAGTTCCTCCCTCTCTCTCCCTCTCCTCTTGGCTCTCTCAGGTCAAGACAGCAGCTAAAGGTCCCTTTGCATAAAAAAATCTAGGTCATTTAAATAGAATTTCAAGAACTAACATTATCGTCCAGGACAATAGGAATATCTTCCTGAACAATCAGTACAAAATAAGCTTAATCACCCAGGATGATTTGGGATGTTCAAAAGAAAATTAGTTGTTACGGATCTATGGTTTATGGTTTTGATGATAGAAAACATTCCTATTTCTCTATGATTGCTTTCTACTATTATTTCAGGTTCACACGATCAGACTGCAATTTGGAATCAGCTCAAGATTGGGTAGACTAGGTCTGAGTCACTTTGTACATCTTTTCCTTTCTTGAGTCTATTCTATTTGGTGTGGCTCCTGATGTTTTGTAACTTGGAAGATTTTATGATGCTCCCTAAAGATTTTTTTAGTAACATCGTCCGGGCCGATATTTATATCATCCTGGACGATATGTTCAAAAGTAGAAATCCTGATTAGGGCATCCTCATTAAAGCAGCCGTCATTATGCAAAACACATCGTCCTGGACGATTTTGTATCGGCCAGGATGATAAGCTCAATACAGAAAAAATCTGCCGCCAGAACTAATTAGAAATAACCTATTTTTGGAATTCGTCTAGGTGGATCGTCTAGGACTATAAAATATCATCCCGGATGATCCAGGTCATTTTTTCCAAAATTTATCTGAAATTTAAGGAAATCAATTATGACTTAATTTCACGATCAAATTGGCCTGGACGATCGCCAAATCTTCCTGGCCAATAAGCTGGACGATTGGTCATCGGATAGCTATTTTTCAGGGCGATGTTCAGGACGATACTCTACGATTTGTTCTGATCATCCAGGATGATATATTATCATCCAAGACGATATGAACAAACTTCTTCTGATCGTCTCAAATCGTCCTGGCTGATTGGGCTTAAATTTTACTAATCGTATAGGACGATATGCCTATCATCCTGGACGATAATGTTGGAACCTTGCATTAATGAGCTCATTTTTAGATCTTCTATTTAAGCTTTGACAATACACTTTATAAGTGTCTTTGGCAGCCATTATAGCTTCGTTCTTGTGGGGGAGACTTGAAGAGAAAGCTTGAAAGCGAGTGAGGAACGGGTGAAGTATGAGAGGGAGAAGATCCTGTGAGGGGGGACTCAAGGGAGTGTGGAGGGGGATTCCACACGGTTCCTCTGGCAGGCTTGCATCTTAATACCGTCGGATTCAAGACTTGTCTCGAGGGAAGTTCACCAAAGAAGAAGTTCACTTTGGTGTCAAAGGACCCGACAACTCCGCTGCACCGGGAAAGGTGGAAGTGATTTTGTAAGGGCTTCTCCGCCTAGCTGTGGGGGCTAAAGGAGAGATACTTGTTTTAGTGCAATACTTGGAGGGTGCCTCCAAAGAGTGGATGTAGGTCAAGGTTTGACCGAACCACTATAAATCCAGTGTGTTCTTTCTTACTATTTGCTTCCGCATTTAATTTTCGCATTGGTTTTTATTGTGGTGATATTAGTTTTGATTAGTGTTTTGATTTAAAGATTTTTCTTTACCAATTCACCACTTTCTTTATTTAGCCTTGGGCCAGTTCTATAGGGCTTAACATCCCTAATGAACTTTCAAGTGATATCAGAGCACTTTCTAGTGTCATCTAAGCACTTTCAATTGGTATCAGAGCCGTATTCATAAAATAAGTTTTTAAAAGCTTTTGATTTTTTTATCCATGGCTAATCGTAATGTTACAGAAGGTTATTTAATCACTAGACCTCCTTTATTTGAAAATATGTCATTTGATTTTTGGAAAACTCGCATGTCTATTTTCTTGCAATCGATTGATTTTCGCATGTGGCACATGATTTTAACTAGTTATTCATCACCGTCACGTATTGTTAATGAAGTTAAAACAAATATTACTTTTAATCAATGGAATAGGGAAGAACAAGTAAATGCTCAATTGAATATAAAATTTTTAAATTACTTTTTTCGCGCTTTAAATTCTGAAGATTTTATGTTAGTATCCACGTGCATTACTGATAAGGAAGTTTTGGATAAACTACATACCATATACGAAGGCACGAATGAAATCAAGCAATACAAGTTGAATTTATTAATGCATGATTTTGAATTATTTTCCATGAAACCTTATTAAACGATCTTAGACATGTATACCAGATTCATTCAAATTGTAAACTCATTGCATGCTTTAGGAAAAGAATTTTCAAATTTTAAAAAAGTTAACAAAATTCTTCGTTGTCTACTGGATAAGTTTAGTGCCAAAGTAGTTGCTATTTACGAATCAAAATATTTGAATGATAATTCTATTGATAATTTGATTGGCTCACTCATTGCCTACGAGCAAGATTTGGGTCAAAGACTATTGGATGCAGGTGAAACGATTATTCTAAAAACTAAAGATATATAAAGAGATAGCTTAGTTGGTGACGACTTCAATAACTTGACAAGCAAATCAAAAAGCTCACCAAAGCATAAGCAAAAGTGGAAAAATGGTAAAAGTGGTAAGGATGTCCATATTTCTTCTAACGTTATTTGCTTTTAATGCAGAAAGCCTGGACATATGAAAAATCAGTGCCCTAATTTAAGAATTCTTCCTACGAAAGAAAAGGGTAAAGCGAAGCAAAATTTAAATTGGGGAAATAATGAAAGGCAAAAAATCTCATGGGCAGATCTGATTTTTGAAGCATCAGACCAGGAGAGAGATAATGGTTAAAAGCCTTTCGTGTTTTGTGTTGTGTTTTTATTTTTATGTTTTTCATATTTATTTTGTATTTTTGTTTTGTTTATTCTTTGAAATTTTTATTTTCGTGAAAGTTTTTTTTCTGATCAACATACACATTCACTTTTCTAAAAATGAAAAATCTACTTCCTATTTTTTCTTAAAATCTTTGGTAAGTTATGTTTGACTTTTCTAAAACAGTTAAAAGAAGGAAACTCATGTTTTTGACTCTCAATCTCTATTTCTTAAAAGAGGTTATTCTACTTTTGATTTAAAATCTTTTTCATCTTTTAAATTGGTTTTTGAAACAAATTTTTTATCTCCTTACATTTTATTTATCATATCGGAATCTTTTGCAAGTTGTTGAATCTAATTTATAATTTTCTTAATCAAGAATTCGATTTATCATTATGATGGATTTACTTTTATTTTTAAGATTTCACAAAAGTAGCATATTAAAAAAAATTGGCCAATGATGCCAAAAATAAAAGATGCGCAATGACACCAAATTAAAAAATATACACAAAAGTGTAACAAAAATCAAAAGATGCACAAAGAGCGTCATTCAAATTGACAAGAGGCATAAAATGAGCCCACAAAATTTAATGCTTACCATTCTTGTACTTCATAAAAGCTTAAGAAAACCCTTGATACTTTCGATACTTGAGTTTGAAAATCTTGATTCTTGATTCAACAATTCATGCATTAATCTTCTATAAGATATATTTTATGAAATGAGTTTTGAAAATTTTATGTTTCTTCTTCTAATTTATTCCTTGATTTAGATATTGAATTAAAAAGTTTTTTAGCCTTTTTAAAGAACTTGAGTTTGGTTTATCAAATTCTGAATTTCTAATATTTTTCTGGGCTATGCATTGTCAATCCAATTCTACTAAGTTTTTGATTAAAACCAAGAGGTAACTTTCTCATTTTTATGAATATTTATTTTTTCACTATATCAGGGAACGTTTTTGTCTTTTGTTCATTTTGTTTGTGCCTCCTCTCTTTTTGATAATGTCAAAGGGGGAGAACATATTATTGAATTTTTGTATTATTTGTATCTCTTTTTTTTTCAAAAATTTAAAAACAACAAAAATATTTTTATCTTCTCTAGTTTTTAAAGTTTTATTCTAGTAAGGGGGAGATTAGGAGAGGGTGTTTACTTTTTGAAAATTCAAATTGAAATATTTGCCATCATCAAAAAGGGGGAGATTATTGCGGATCTATGATTTATGGTTTTGATGATAGCAAACATTCCTATTTCTCTATGACAGCTTTCTACTGACATTTCAGGTTTACACGATCGGATTGCAATTTGGAATCAGCTCAAGATTGGGTAGACTAGGTCTGAGTCAGTTTGTACATCTTTTCCTTTCTTGAGTCTATTGTATTTGGTGTGGCTCCTGATGTTTTGTAACTTGGAAGATTTTCTGTTGCTCCCTAAAGATTTTTATTTTTGGTAACATCATCCGGGCCGATATTTATATCATCCTGGACGATCTGTTCAAAAGTAGAAATCCTGATTAGGGCATCCTCATTAAAGCAGCCGTTATTATGCAAAATACATCATCCTGGACGATTTTGTATCGGCCAGGATGATAGGCTCAATACAGAAAGAATCCGCCACCATATCTAATTAGAAATAACCTATTTTTGGAAATCGTCCAGGTGGATCATCCAGGACTATAAAATATCGTCCAAGACGATTCAGGTCATTTTTTTCCAAAATTTCTCTAGAATTTAAGGAAAGCAACTATGACTTGATTTCAAGATCAAATCGTCCTGGACGATCGCCAAATCGTCCTGGCCGATATGCTGAATGATTAGTCATCGGATAGCTATTTTTCATGGGGATGTTCAGGACGATATTCCATGATTTGTTCTGATCGTCCAGGACGATATATTATCGTTCAGGACGATATGAACAAACTTCTTCTGATTGTTTCAAATCGTCCCAACTGATTAGGCTTAAATTGTACTGATTGTACAGGACGATATGCCTATCATCCTGGACAATAATGTCGGCAACTTGAATTAATGAGATTATTTTTATATATTCTATTTAAGCTAGGATAAGGCACTTTATAAGTGTCTTTGGCAGCCATTATAGCTTTGTTCTTATGGGGGAGACTTGAAGAGAGAGCTTGAAAGGGCATGAGGAACGGGTGAAGTCTGAGAGGGAGAAGATCCTGTGAGGGGGGGCTCAAGGGAGTGTGGAGGGGGACTCCACACGGTTGCTCCGGCAGGCTTGCATCTTAATACCGTCGGATTCAAGGCTTGTCTCGAGGGAAGTTCACCAAAGAAGAAGTTCACTTTGGTGTCAAAGGACCCGGCAACTCCGCCGCACCGGGGAAGGTGGAATTGATTTTATAAGGGCTTCTCTTCCTAGCTGTGGGGGCTAAAGGAGAGACACTTGTTTTAGTGCAATACTTAGAGGGTGCCTCTAAGGAGTGGACGTAGGTCAAGGTTTGTCCGAACCACTATAAATCCAGTGTGTTCTTTCTTACTATTTGCATCCGCATTTAATTTTTGCATTGGTTTTTATTGTGGTGATATTGGTTTTTATTTGTGTTTTGATTTAAAGATTCTTCTTTACCAATTCACCACTCTCTTTATTTAGCCTTGGGCCAGTTCTATAGGGCTTAACATCCCTAATGAACTTTCAAGTAGTATCAGAGCACTTTCTAGTGTCATCTTAGCACTTTCATTAATTACATAGTCCAGGCCGATACAATATCGTCCTGGCCTATTAGTTCAAATCCAAGTACAATCATCCTGAACAACGCTGGGAATAAAGTCTGACCGATGTTAATCGTCCAGGACATCATCTTGGTCGATCCTGCGATCGACCCGACCAATGTGATTGTATCAATTAGCCTTAATTTCTTTCCATAATTATCAAATTAATTTAGGCATAATTTTGCTTCATCGTCCAGGTCGATTTATAGATCGTCCTAATCAATGTCCTGAAATAAAGAATACCTAAATTGATCATAGCGGGTGATTCTTTCTGATTTGAGCTTGTCGTCCTGGTCGATGCAAGGATCATTCAGGATGATGTGCTTAATGATGGCTGCTTAACCAGGATGCCCTTATTAGGGTTTCTATTTTTATTCAGATCATCCTGGCTGATATGAACATAGTCCAGGCCGATATACTAAAAACAAAAAATACAAAAAATCCCTCAAGTGTGTGTGTGCAAGGTTACTTAGCATCAGGAACCACTTTTATAATTGACTCAAGAAAGGAAAAAAATATAGATTTGACTAAACCTAAATCTACCCAATTTTGAGCTAGCTTGAGTTGCATTCGATTATTTGGACCTAAAAAGTTAGTAGGCAAGACAGACATAGAAAAACATGAATGTTTACTATCATCAAAAGTCTAATCCATAATCTCGTATTCAGAGTAGGGAGAGTCTTCTTCCATTTGGAAGATCGAGCTGGATGGCTTTAGATATCCAAAGAGAAAAGGCAATACTCCCTAAAGGGGGGAATTGTCTCTTCATTTGGATATTTAAGCCACGACAGATCCAAGGAAGTCCAAGGAGGAGAGATCCAAGGAGTCCAAGGAGGAGAGATCTAAGGAGTCCAAGGAGAAGAAGTCCAAGAAGATTGAAGACTTGAAGACCCAATATTCCACTCAAAGCCATTTGTGTCAGTCATAGGCTTAGAAATTTGGGTTGTTGGCAGTGGTGCTCGCCTACTTTACTTTCTACATACCCTGGGTTGTAATAAGGGCAGTTTGCCTATGGACATTTAGTTGATTTGTTAATTTATATTGATGTGTTTATTTTATTTGTGCAGTAGAAATTACCTACTTTTTTTAGGTTTTTTATTGCATGCCATTTTTATCTTCGCTTGGACCTCGTCAGGCTCATTAAGGACTACAAAACTCTTTTACTCATAATAAAAATTTAATATTTAAGGTTTAAATAACATAAAAATCTAACGAATCTAAGAAATTACCGGAATTGTCCGGGGTCGCATACATATGGATGCATCTTCTCTCTCCTTCTTATAAGATACCTCCCCGCCTGCGGATAGAGTCCGGATAATCTGGCCTATGAGGATGAAGTGTCGGACCTGGGGAGGCCCAGTCTTTTTGAAAAATTATTTTCTATAAGCCTATTTTTAAAATCTTATGCATATATGATTTGAGATCTTCAACTAGTTTGCATTGCATTAGAAAATAACTTAATCAAAATTTTACTTGCATTAGTTAGGGGTATTTACCCAACATAAGTTCATGACCAATTAAAAACCTCTCTAGATGTCGGTCCTACTTTCAAGAAATGTACCACCCACTCATCTCTCATAATTGACTTCATAGCATGATTTTAAAGTGATTAGGTGGTTAGCTGGCTCCCCAGTCCAAGACGGGATAAGTCTAGGTTCTACACTGCATTAGTTAGGACACGAGTCTTAGTGTTGTGTAGAACACTAAACCCAACTTAGATTTTGGGTTCAAGGCTACTACATTCGGTCTCGTAGTTTGTCCAAAATAGTAGGTAGGTCCCTTCTCTTCATGGACTATAAATTCTACTTATCTGCGTCACAGGATGATGACATTTTCATCCTTCTCTCACGCATGTGATTGGATGTTTGATCTTCTTTTTCCCAGTTTCTCTCTAATATCCTAGATCCTCTGAATGCTGGTATGAACCCCACATGTCGACCAAGCCCATTTGGACCTTTTCTTCCCTTTGAGTAGGACTTCTTAGTCTATACCCTTGTGCTAGTCTCATTTTAGGAAGGGATAATGTATGATCCTTGATCAAGAGTTTTCTCAGGCTCCGGCCTTAGTTGTAATTAACCACAGGGGCTTGCGCCCATGGGAAACTTGGACCCACTTCTAATAAAACCCCATCTGAGCTGATGTATCAGGTGGGGAAAACCCATTCTGATCAGGTCGTGTATATAACTTTCTATCGGGATGCATTGGAGAAAGCCCCTGTCCCCAATGGTTAGTTGTATGCACAATCAAATCTACCCTCCCATTGACCTGTTCACGTCAAGTGTAAAGGCCTGTGATCGTTTTGTCTTATGGGATAGTGCGGCCGTACCCTTTGCGTTCGAGCCCCACAAGCGGTGCTCTTTCGGAGGTCCACATGGACCAACTTATTATATACCCACTCAGGAAAAAAAATTTCACTGAGATTCTCAATTGTAGGATCAATATTTTTCCTCCTTCTGATCATTTCTAATAGAAGCATTCCATAACTATATATATTAGATTTATGTGTGATAGGTTGAAAGTTACTAAAGTAGACCTCTGGTGTTATGTATCCCATAGTGCCTCTTGCAGCAGTTATTGTCACAATGCTTTGATCTCTGGAGCATAGCTTGGCCAAGCCAAAATCTAAATTTTTTGGATTGAAGTCATGATTTAACAAAATATTATGGGGTTTGATGTTAAAGTGAAGAGTTCTTTGATTGCATCCTTGGTGCAAATAATTGATTCTTTGGGCAATGCCAATTGCAATCTCATACAACTTCTCCATATTGAAAAATTCATGTCTCTTCTTTGATTCCCCAAAGAAAATAAACTTTTCCAAATAATTATTTTGCATGAATTCATACACTAGGGCTCTGTTAGTTCCATCTAAACAAAATCCCAAGAGACAAACTACATTGACATGGTGAATTTTTCCTATAGTGCCTACTTCGTTAACAAAATCTTCTCCAATGGATTTTGATGCTTTTAGCTATTTAACTGCCACAAGAATTCCATTAGTCAGCTCAACTTTGTAGACACTTCCAAATCCTCCTTGACCCAGCTTATGCCTAAATTTCTTTGTTATTTTCATAATATTAGAGAAATTGTATCGAGTTAGTGTTGTAGATTTATAGGTTGCAAGGAATTTTTCCACTTTTATGCGCTTTTGTTTTCATTTCTATAGTTTTGTGAAAAAGCAGAGAACCACAAGAACTGCAATAAGAAAAACCACAAGAGATGTACCAATGGCAACGCCTGCAAGAAAGGAAATTATAACATTTACTAATGCAATTTTTTTTATAGGCACCACTATCGATAAATTTTCCCAAATTTCATGCAATGAACCCATTTAAAAGAATTTTTGGTGAGATTTCAGGGAAAACTAAATATAAATGGTGAGATTGCTCCATATACCTTTAGCAATAAGATGTGAACCTGGGAAAATGTATATGGACAAAAAAATTAGTTTGTTAAGCCACAATTAATAAATGTTAGTATAAATTTAAAGATATAGTAATAAAACATGGTTGAAATATCATTTTCTTTTTTATGACAGAGTATAACATTTTCGCATAAAAGAAAAGGTTCAGAAAGAAGCATCAGATAGATAGAAACTCACCATGAGAATCTTCGAGAAAACAAAATTTTTTATCCCTTATGATATTATATCCCAATTTTTCCCTGCATCTGAACATAAATAACAAGCCTGAATATTCTCATCTATATTCGGATACAAAGCAACCCTTTGTCCTTGTACGCTCTTCTATGCTATAGTTTGTATCGGTTGACCAGGAGAATCAGAAAGAACTTCACCGGTATATATTACGAAGCATGAAGGAGGAAGAATGTATGTTCTCTCATATTCACCCAAAGTATAAACAAACCAACCTTGTTCACTAAGGCAAGAGATTGGCCCAACTACGTCATCATTGTCAGCCTGCAAGCTTAGTTTGGTTGTGCAGTTAACTATAACAACACGTGACGCATCGACATTGAAAATAGAGGAGTTGACATTAGGCCTTTTTTGGATGCCTTTTCGCCATGGGCAACTAATTGAAGATGTTGATGAAAGAACTTCAATAATGATCCCATTAAAAAAGTCAATAGATGTTACTCTGTAAGATTCTAAAGAGGGGAGGGTGATAATTGTCTCGTTGGTGGAGGAGCAGGACAGATTCGCTCTCAATCCCGCTATCCTGCAACTACTACTGGAGATGCTTTCAAGAGTATAAGGGAATTTTATCTCCATATCTCCACACATGAAGGGCAGTCATTAGAGAGGGCATAGTCTACTGAGAAGATCCCAAGCAGGAGGAGATGCCACCAAGGCATTGCAAAAAGGATGAATTGGGAAAGGCAACAAGGCCCATCTTGCAAATGCAATTTTAAACAACACTTAATTTAATACATTAATTGCAGCTTCTGAACTTGACTATTCCACCGAAAAGACTTTACTGGTCAATTGTATTAAGCAAAAGACTTTTTACCAAGTTTATGGACAAGCGTGGACATTGAAGAAGAAGACCACGATGAATAATTTTATGTGGCGAATAAGAAAGGGGATATTTGAGATGGTTGGAATTCCAAGTTTTGGGAAGTCCAGCATATTATTATTGTAATGGAAGTAATGACTACAATGACATAGCCTCGTCAAATTGTCCCCAAGTCAAAGTCAATTGATGAAAATAAAGTTAACTTTCCTATTTCAACAAAATAAAATCACCGGAGAAATAAAGAGGTGATTGATGGTTAATTGTATAGATTTACTCATATTTACAGTTTTTATGTATATAGTTTCCTTGTTTGCTACAGGTCTTATCTTCAACATAACACAAATGTTTATCCTTTGCCTATAACTTATTAGTTCAACTCTCCTATCTCTGTCAAATAACCAACATTTTAGGTGTAATGTGCATCTTGTAGTAATTATTTCTGTATTACTATATTCAATAATCACTAAAAAGATTTTATGTTCATTCTTTTCTTGGAACAGTGAATGCATCTCTACTATGACCTTTGAGTTTATTTTAAATACATGACGACCTATTTCAAAGCTTTAGTGGTGGTTTTAATTGCCACTAATCTGAAACATTTGTGACGATTTAAATCGCTGCTATTATTTTAAATTTGTTACTGGGAAAATTGTCGTTAACGCTCCAAGATAGTGGTAGTTTAAACTATTGTCAAAACTAAGACATGCCAACCTGTATCCAATGGTTGATGCCTTGCAATAACAATGGCAGACTTATGAAGGGTTGAAACAACTTAAAACTTTTTTGTGGTTGTTAAAACAATTGTTCAAGCCAATATTAAGTGTGGTTAAAGTTTCTTTTTCTTGCAGTGAACTTGTTTGGTTAATGTAAGGAAATACAAAATAAACAAGGAGTGATGTAGTTAGAAGAACCTTTTCAGTAAAAGTAAATTTAATTCAATAAATAGTACAAACTTGCCATCAGATTATACAACCACCCAATTATTTATAGTAAGATATAGAAGCCTCCACACTTGAATGAGGAAAAAATAGGGGAAGCTTAGAGCATGGCATCGCCTTTCAAGTTGTTTTTTCGCTTGATTTAGAGTATAGACCAAAAAAATTCCTTGCATCATTCTGTAGGACTATAATCCAGGATGTTATACGTGGAGACTGACCACTTTTAATTTTTGCATGCTTGTAATTAAGTGGCATTTTCCCCATGAACTTTTACATTCATTTGATATTTTATAATTGACTATTTATTTAAATTATTTTTGTAGTAGAAATTGCCTACTTTGTAGGTTTCTTATATTCATGTCGACTTTATTTTAGCCTGAAATGTGATCAGGCTCTTAAGGAGAATGAAAAAATTCTACTTGTAAATTAATAAAGAAATTATTAGGATCACATAGAAAAATAAACACTCTTAAGAAGTAAGCCCGTGCATGTTAGAGTTTTCTATGCATTCATATTTACCTTCTCTCATTACTACACACCTCCCCACCTATGGGCCATGGAAACCCACCTAACCTATTAGGATGTAGATCTGTTTAGGGGATGTGCATCTCTTTGAAAAAAACCTATTTTTATTCCTAATTTTTAAAGTTCATCATACAATTTTTTGCATATAAGTCAATAAACATGCATTATATTAGAAACTAATTAAAAATTAATTAAATTTCAATAGCATCAAGCATAATTACTATATATAAGTGAAAGGGCCACTTAGGATCCTCTCCAGATGTCAGCCCCAATTTTTCAAAAATATAAATGACTGCCTACCCATCTATCATTAGACTAGACTGATGGTTTTAAAGTGCCTAGGTGATTTAGCTAGCTCTTTAATCAATGATGTGGCAAGCCAAGTTTTACATGTCATTATTGTTAAGAGCCCAAATTAGATTTATTGTTTAGCTCTCCAATCCAAGTCGAGGTAAGCTTAGATTTTCATGTCATTAGTTAAAGTCTTGTAATTATTGTTTAGCACCCAAATAAGATTTAGGATATGGGGTAGAACTAAAATCATAAGTCCCTAATATTGAAAAAAAAAATTTAATCCTAAATTTTTAATAAAATATCAACTCAAACAAAAAATTTCTCCCCTCCAAAATTTAAAGCCTAATATAAGGTAGGTCAGGGTGCTTCTAAATTATTTTTAGAATCCCAAAGTGCTCCCTACCCTTCATTCTTTGGACTCCAAAAATAAGTGCTAAAATTTTGATCCAATCTTATTAAAATTATCATATCTTTCCTTTCATATCACTCCAATAAAAAACCAAAATATAATTTGTGCCATTATTTCAATCATGAGTATTGATAGGAAACCTAAAACTTCATATGATATAATTATCTATGAAGCCTTTCCTTCGTAGGAGATATAATACCCCATATAAAATAAACCATGCCCTAGTTAGCTTCTAAGTAGGATGGTGGAAAATTATTATTTTGGAAAAATTAAAATTACAGGAGCCTCATTATCTTTACATTCAAATTGTGGATAATAAATAATATTTTGTTTTTAGGGGCATATATATTATTTATTAACATGCATTTGAATATGAAATTAATGATAGTACATGCAGATTATTATAGCTAAATATATGATCGAATAATATTTTGACATTAAGGTTCATAAGTAGTGCTTTCATAAAACTTATAGTTTTGTAATCTGAACTCATTTAAGAATGATATTCCCCCCTCCTGACATGATATATCATTCATAATGGTGTGTTCGACATCAAAACCAAAAATTCAAAAAATTATATTCAAATTTTCCCAAAAATATAATTGTGATTGATTTGCGTACCACCCAATAAAAATATTTTTTTTGGCATCTCCATTGGGGAGTTAACTCTCTCCATCTTTAATAATGGTATAAATCTCATTACATCGGTAGTTAAAACAACTTTCCTTCTATTGGTCCCTCTACCTATTTCTTTCTTTGGTAAGAAAAACCAACATAAAAATAATCGCAAGAGAGGTGAGTGAGGGAATGTTCATTAAAAATAAGCTTTAACATCTCACCCCAAGTCAATTGGTAGAATTAGAGAGTTAAGCCAATTCCCCTAAAAAAAAAAAAAAAGCCAATTCCCCTTGATTTTCCATATCAATTTCATAAACCTCGTGTTGGGTGAAAGCCCAACATATTGAGTTCTATGATTTAAATGAAAATTAACTAAATTCAAATATTTAAATTCTATCTAAAAATAATAAAGAAGATGAAAATAACTCATTCTCTCATCTACCTCTAGCCCTCCAAACTTCTTCCCTTGCTTCTCTAGATCTCCCTCAATCTTCTTAAAGTTTTTCCCCACCATTCCATAGCCTCCAAATTCCCCTTTGGTGAATAGAGAGAGAAAGATGAGATTTGGAGTTAACTTTCAATTAAGCTAGAATCAGCTCTTGATGTGTTCTACAAAGTTGAAGATAACTTCTTCGGGAGAAAAAGAAGCCTTCTTACTCACAACTCCATCCACTGGTTGGTAAGATATTAACATTTTAAGTGAAATTTTTAGTTTAAAATTGCTCTAAACCCTCAATGCATGGAGTCTCCAAACTCCAGGCATTGAAGGATTATGATACTGAGAGCTTAAGTTTAAATTTTGTTAAATTTGGGGAAGCATTTTGAAAGTTATGAGCAATCCAAGTTTTAGTTCAATTTGAACTAAAATAATTCTTCTAACCTGAGCCTTCAATTCATCTAATCAAATGGAATAAATCAGAACCACGGGCGTGATGGCTTTAGGGTTCGAATGCAGGTTCTTCAGTGAAATGGCATGGACAATGAGGCAACTTCAAGATGCTCTGATCCAACCATGCTATATTAGATGGGTCGCATGCATTACCTACATGGATAACTGGCATGCCAAGGCTTGATACGTGCCTTCCATGCATCAAACGGTGGTGGCAGTCTAATCAGTGTAAATAATGTTATGTTTTATATGTCAAATTGTGAGTGAAACAATTTAGATTTAGTTATGTTTGTGAATGAAAATGTAGAAATGCACAAAAATTTAAAGTATGATACAACTCCATGGTGTTGGCCACTACACCGTTGTGATACCATCATTGACATTGCCAAAAAATCAAATATGGAAATGGTGGCACCTAGTCACTGTTTAACAACATAACAACATCAGAGAAGTTAGCACTATAAAGCTCAGTCTTTGTCTGCACATCATCATGTGCTAATTTATAATTCCACTACGCCAAGGGGAGTGCCATGTTGATGCCACAATTCTACCCCGTCAACATCACCACAGCGCTACAGTTGCAACGGCTTAGGACAAGATATGCTAGTGAAACAATGCATCTATTCATTAAATAATGGGTCAACCTATGCAAGCACTGCAATGGAGGAAAAAATTTAGCACTTTGTCATTAATTTATTTTATGGACTTCACTGCGTAAGTGTCTTGAGCACCGTAGTATTATAATCCATTTTCTGTGTTTTTCTATAAATAAACAATTTGTAATGTTAGTAAAAGAATTCAGTAACATAGTTAATTTTAGTCTTCACTGTGCTTCTCTATAATTTCTTGAGTGACAACTGAGGGAATTCAGGGAGCTATAGATCCACTTCATAAGAGTGTTTAGTCAATGTTTATGAAAGATATGTTGTAAGTTAAAGGGGTGTAGAGGAGATCATTGAACCCATCTGGTCATGCAAGCACTAGAGATTCTCTAAAAAAATCTTATAAAGTACCCAAGATATTGAAGAGAGATTGCGTACACATCCTTTTGAGGTGAGTTTTAAGCCTTACATATTGAGTATTTTGAAAGTGTATGACTGATTTACAAGATTTACAAGATTTTTATTACAATAATTTAGTAGTTTCATTATTACATGATGATAATAAAATAGTTTGAAGACCTGAAGGCTGTGAATTTAATGAGTTTATAATAAACTACTACATTATGATGATAATAAAATAGTTTGAAGACCTGAAGTCTAATTCCTCTAATGTTTGTTGTTGAGCATAGAGAGATATTATTTAATTAAGTTTTTGAGAGATCAGTGCAATCTCAAATCTTTTGTGGTTTAAGAAGGTATGGATTAGCTGGTGAGCCACAAAAGTTTATCTCATACTTGGAGTAGTAGAATTGGGTGTGGAGTTTCTCCATCACCCATTAAGAAGAGGTTCTTTTAGGCTAGTGGTGGCTGAAAAAGTGAGTAGTAAATCTTTATGTTGGAGATCTCAATATGCAAGCAAAGGTGTTATTGCCAAAAAAAAAAACAAAAAAATTGGATCGTGTCACCTTGTTCTATTTACTTTATGCAACATCTTTACTCTTTATCATAGTTTACTTCTTGCACTATGAATGACCATTTTAATGATCATAATGTTATCTCTTATTTATGAGTATTTATATTTCATGTTACTTGTATTATGTAGCAATCAATCCATTACTAAATTACTAGTCTCGGTCAACGTAATATTCAGAGACAACTTAAATTTTAAGGGGTTTTTGGTTGGTTAAAAAAGGACTTGGACTTTTTCGAAGCATAAGGAATTTTTTAAGGGGTTTTTGGTTGGTTAAAAAAGAAATGCAGTGTAAAAGAAATGTAAAGTAAAAAGAATACAGTGTAAAAGTAATACTTGGATGAGTTTAAGAAAATTCAGTTGAATATTTTTTTTTGTTTAACTCGAAGTCAAATTAATGTAGTGTAAAATATAAATATGGTGGCAGGTGATGGGTGGCGGGTTGTGTTGGAAGGTGGCAAAGGGTGGCGACTATTGGTGGTGGCAGGTGGTGGATTGTGGCAGCCTGTGGAAGAGATCAAGCTAGCTTACTTGAAGTGTAAACATTTCTCTCTCAAAATTGGGCGAGTACTATTTACCTCAAAAATGACCTAAATTATTTTATACTATATTGATTATATTTTACTTGGCCTTTTTTATTCACCCAACCAAACACTAAATTTTTGAAAACGGTTGCATTTACTTTACTTTACTCCCATTGTACTTCCAACCAAATAACCCCTAAATGAAATCAATTTTGTTGGAAGTAGAAATGGTGGCATGTACGGTGACAAGACTTCTATTTGCTTTGACGAATTCAATTAGAAAAATATTGCTCAGTTGCCTGGAAATTTTGCTCAATTAATTTTTTTTCTTTTAGTGTTAGAGGCAACCCTAGAACTGTAGTTTTCTCTACTAAATATAATGAAAAAATTAAAGTGAAAAAAAAAATATATAACGATAAAATTGCATATAATAATTTGCATTTTAATTAAATAAAGTCAAAATTTTAATCCTGGTTTTTTTTTTTTTTTCATGAAAGTCTATTTATGATTGTTTGATTCTCCTCATAGAATGATCAAAATAAGATGCTCGCTAGTTTCAAAATAAGAATAATTAATTGTAAATAAATTGATTGTTATTGTAATTTATCTTAGAGGAAATTTATAATGAGCCATGGAACTCTATGATATAGCAACCTCATAAATAATAAAAATTAGAGAATTGGAGACTATTAAATGTCTTTAATTGCTTGAGCACTTTCTCCATAACTTTGTTTAATGATTGCATATTTTGTACTGCGAAAATTGGGGTTCAAATGATTCAAGTTGAGCTGAACATCAACTTAATTGTGCTAAGTTTGTTTATTCTTAATGAGCTCAAGGTTGGGTCGTTAAAAAATTTAAAGTCTTGAGCTTGGCTCAATTGTGGGAGCTTATTTAGAAAGCTCAGGTTTGACTTGATTGCTGAGCTCAATTTCTTAGGTTTAAACAAAAAATTTTTAGTTTTTGTAAGAGTTCTTATTTTTAATATAGAATTAATTTAAAAAAGTTAAAATGTATTATTTATTGCAATTTAAATTAATTTTTAAATATATTTTAAGCTAATTGAGGAGCTCAATGAGCTTACAAGCTGAGTCGGGCTAAGTTCAAGCTTGAGCTCATTTAATACACAAACTCAGGTATAGGCTCTAACTAAAACTCATAGCTCAGTAAACTCAACTCATAAGTTTGTTAACTAGTCATGCTCAAGCCGACTCCACTCACCTACATGAATGCAATTTTAAAGCTCTTTAAAACAAAGCCCAAGTGTTTAATTTACAACTTTCTTACCGCTTTGTTTTTTTTTTTCCAGAATGCAGTAATAGTTTCTATTTGTCTACTATATTTTCATTGATTTGAAGAAATTCATGTGTGAGGGAGCTGCTTTTTACAACAACTTTTTAAAAAAATTATTTCTTCCGCATCAACTTTCAACCACCTTTAAAATGCTTAACCATTTTAGACATACCTGATACCCCTATCCTTTAAATTTAAGCAAGTTATGCATTTGATCCTTGCATCCAAAAAACCTCTAAACAACTTAATTTAAATTTTATACATCCTAGCATATATTTGTTATCATGAAAGGAAGCACATCATCTCATTAGCACATGTGGCCAACATATACTATCCCTCAGTACCTTAAAGATATCTAAATAAAATCGAAGAGATATATTACTTGATTGATATCATCAATAAGAAATTTATTAAAAAATCTACATAAATTTTGTTCATCCAAATAAAATGTTTTAAAATAGATTTAGGAACAAATAAATATAATAACATCACATAAGGATTCAATAGACCTATATACTAAACTAATTATTAATCAATCCTCCAAAATTTCCTCATGATTGGTTGAGATACAGACCTCCAAAATCCTTTCATGATTGGTTGAGACATTAACATTGCTCGGTTGATCAGAAGGAACAAAAGGGGTTGGGGGCATCTCCAAACTCTGAAAGTTTGTTGTGAGCATTTGAACAACTTTATTCATTGATGGACGCTCTGCTGGATTCCATTGTATGCACCAAAGTGCTATGATTGCAAGCCTTTTCATAATTTCTTCATTTCCTTCCATTTCCATAGCTAATCCTAGACTGTTGTTATTGACCAACTTATTATATATCCACTCTGGAAAATAAATTTCACTGAGGTTCTCAATTGTAGGATCAATATTTTTCCTCCTTCCAATCATTTCTAACAAAAGCATTCCATAACTATATACATCAGACTTATGAGAGACTGGCCCAAAGTTTCTTGAGTAAACTTCTGGTGCTATGTATCCCATAGTGCCTCTTGCAGCACTTATTGTAACAATGCTTTCATCTCTAGAGCAGAGCTTAGCAAGGCCAAAATCTGAAATTTTTGGATTGAAGTCATAATCTAACAAAATATTATGGGGTTTGATGTCAAAGTGAAGAATTCTTTGATTGCATCCTTGGTGCAAATGATTGATCCCTTGGGCAATGCCAATTGCAATCTCCTGTAACTTCTCCATGTTGAAAAATTCATGTCTCTTCTTTGATTCACCAAAGAAAATAAACTTTTCCAATGAGTTATTTGGCATGAACTCATATACTAGGGCTCTGTTAGTTCCATCTGAACAGAACCCTAAAAGACGAACTACATTGACATGGTGAATTTTTCCTATAGTGGCTACTTCATTGACAAAATCATCTCCATTGGATTTTGATGCTTCTAGCAATTTAACTGCCACAGGAATTCCATTAGTCAGCTCACCTTTGTAGACACTTCCAAATCCTCCTTGACCCAACTTATGCTTAAATTTCTTTGTTATTTTCTTAATATTAGAGAAATTGTATCGAGTTAGTGTTGTGGATTTGTAGGTTGCAAGGAACTTTTCCACCTTTATGCGCTTCTGTTTTTCATTGTTATATTTTTTGAAAAAGTAGAGAACCACAAGAACTGCAATCAGAAAAACCACAAGAGATGTACCAATGGCAACGCCTGCAAGAAAGGAAATTTTAGCATTCATTAAGGCAACTTTCCTATTTATCAGCACCACCATTCCAAAATTTTACTTGTCAGACAAATAACCCTTTCAAACGAAATTTAGGTTGGAAGTCCAGGAAAAACTGAAAATAAATGGTGAGATTGCTCCATATACCTTCAAGAATAAGATGTAAACCTGGGAAAAATATATATGGACAAAAAATCAGTTTGTTATGCCACAATCAATAAAAGTAAATATAAATTTGAAGATAAGGGTAATAAAACATGATTGTAAGTTTATTTTCTTTGTTATGACAGAAAAGAAAATTTTCCCTGAAAATATCTGACCTAACCTCCAAAATGACATTGTATTTGAAATTTCTCCATGTAGTCTGCCAACTCTAATTCATTGCTAATTATTTTTTCCACAGATGTTTTATTAAGTTGAAATCAATTTTCTATTCCTGATATGAAGCTTGATGAGATTCTGTTTGGATGCCAAATATTTACTTACTGAGGTCTAAGGATTACTAAGAAATGAGAGAACAGAGTGTAAAAAAAAGATATGAAGCTTTATGAGGTTCTGTTTGGATGCCAAATATTTATCTATTGAGAAGATCTACTAACTATTGTAAACTTTAATGAGTTTTTTGGTGTGGCTGCTGAAATTTTTTAATCTATTGCTTGAAATCATGGTGGCCGGAATTTCTTAGGCCAGTGAGCAAAAGAATGCGCTGAAAATTATATCAATTTCAGTCTACGAGTAAGAGTGTACCTTTGTTGAAAGCGCTGGAATCAAATATGTTCGTGACAATACAAAAATATCACTAATAATAAGGATGACTAAGAAATAATAAGGATGACTAAGATATAAGAGAATAGAGAGAGAAAGAGAGTTTAAAGAGCTTTGAGATTTCTTGTTGTCAAAGTACAAGTCTTGGGATAACCATCTCTCTTTGATTTCTCTTTTTTCTTATATCTAGTGCGTAATAGAGATATGGCTAAAAATTTTATCATTAAACTAAAAAAACAGGATTTGTCGTTGCTTATTTTCTTAAACATATCAACTATATAAAAAATGAGAAGTTTATAATATTAATTCTTTACAAAAAAAAACAGAACAGAACAGAAAAGAAAAGATGCAACTCATCTCTCGACGCAAAAAACATAAAACAGAAGATTCAGATAGATGGGAACTCACCATGGTGAGAATCTTGTAGAATACAAAAACTTGTATCTCTTCTGATATTATATCCACATTTATTTTCTTCAACGAAACAATCTGAACAGGGCATAGCTTCGGCAATCACAGACAAAGAAGCCGTTTGTCCTTGCAGGCTCTTTGGCGCTATAGCTTGTATCGATTGACCAGAATAATTAGAAAGAACTTCACCGGTATATATTACGATGCATGAAGGAGGAAGTATGTCTATTCTCTCATATACATTCATAGCATAAACAAAAGAATCTACTTCACTGAGGCAAGAGATTGGCCCAACTACACCTTCATTGTCAGCTTGCAAGCTTATCTTGGTTGTGCAGTTCACTAGAACAAAACGTGATACAGCTACATGAAAAACAGAGCCGTTGACGTTTGGCCGTTTTTGGGTACCTTTTTTCCATGGGCAACTAATGGAAGATGTTGATAGAAGAACTTCAATAAAGAACTCATAAGCATAGCCAATAGATGTTATTCTGTAGGATTCTGAAGAGGGGAGAGTAATAATTGTCTCGTTGGTGGAGGAGCAGGACAGATTCGCACTCAATCCTGCTGTCCTGCAACTATTGGAGCTGCTTTCAAGGGTAAAAGGGAATTTGATCTCCATATCTCCACACATGGAGGAAGAACAGTCATTGGAGAGGGCATAGGCTATTGGGAAGATCCCAAGCAGGAGAAGATGGCACCAAGGCATTGCAAAAATGGTGAATTGGAACAGCAACATAGCCCATCTTGCAAATGCAGTTTTTAATCAGTATTTAATTCATTAATTGCAGCTTCGGAACTTGACTATTCCACCGAAAAGACTATACTGGTCAATTGTATTAAGCAGAAGACTTATCACCGCGTTTATGGACCAGGGTAGTTGTTTTTGAAAAATCTAGCGTATTAGGATAATGGAAATAACGACTAGCAAGACTTAGACCCAATTAATGGTCAGCAAGTCAAATCAATTTATGAACAACTAAATTTTTTGTTAAAGTTTTGATGGACTAATGATAAATCTTTTATCGTAAAACTTAAAAATGAAAAATCTATAACTACTCCGTCCATGTGGTGTCAATTAGAGAAAAAAAACAACTATCTCGATCCTAAATTAATTTTGACATTTCACTTTTCTTGCTCTCTGTAACATCCGTCGCTACAAAATTGGTAATAATTTAATCATGTTTAATTCAAAGTTATTATAAATATAAGGAAGTTGTATGGAAGTCAATAATTAAAAGATATATTAAGTATCCAAAAGTCATTCGGAGCGCTACAGCACTGATCTAGATGATGTTGTGGCGTTGAGCCCTCATTTTGGAGGGAAGGAGAATCCTGTAGCGCTAAGTATGGAGAACTGTAGCAATAAACTCTTTGTCTGGGAGTATATAGAATTTTATGACCGATCACAGTGATGCTAAATGTTGGACTGTCATGATGTTGAACACTAAAATTAGTTTTTATACACAAATATCCAAATTCATTTTCTAATTCCACATTGGTTGGTTGGAGAATGAGAGATGGAAGATGATAAAGAAAAAACAGATGGATTTGAAGACAAAAGTGCAAAATTCGTTCTGCGAATTTGTTAATGAAATTGTGAAGCACGAGATAGGCTCCAAATGTCCCATTTCTAATTTCAATTTAAATTTATTTACGAAAGGTTAGGGAATAAAGCATGATTTAAACGTATTTTAGAAAATTTTCATCTTGTAGTTTTTAATATATTATAAAATGCCTCATTCTTATTAGTTTAACTATAAGAAACTATTATTCCCCCATTAGTTTTGTTAGCACAAATTTATGAGTATTTCATGTAGAACATGGCATTTCTGGCATTTGCTACATTTCATTAAAAAATTTAAAATGATATTTTAAAGACTCCTTTTGAATGATTTTTCAAATGACAAATGTCAAATATATATGCAAATTATACAAGTGTTATCCCTTGAAATATAGTATATATAGCAAGGCATACATTTTCAAGTGTTAATATCTGCATATGCATATCATGGCATGCTAAAGTGCTAATATGGGAGAAGTTCAAGTACACTATAAGTTCAATTCTATTGTACTATATCCAAGGGTGTGAAAATTGGACCGAACAATGAACCAGAAGAAAGAATTAATAAATAATAATATTATTAAAATTTTAAAAAAAATTAACATATTAATCTTAAACCTTTGTAGAATAGATTGATTTAACTTTGAATTAAGTGATTTTAACCTCTTTATTCTAAAAAAAACTTCAAAGAAGAAATAACATTCTACAGATAAATAATAGAAGTTATACATGTATATGTGACTTTTTACCACCTGGCAAGGTGCTTTAAGCGTTAGATAGACGAATTTTTAAGAGAGAGACGCTTCGTTTATTACGGGAATAGAAAAATTTTGAATTCCTCTGGCGTGCGGATTTTCTGCTTGGATCCGATGACGTCGGAGGGCCGCCAGCAACCTTCAGCTGGTGTCTCCTTCAACGTTCGGCCGTCTTTCGTTCCTTCCTGGAATGGTTCTCGATTGACACCGATTTCGTCTCCTCCTGCCTTTGGGGATTCGAATGTTGATAGAGATACAAAAATTAAATTCAGAATGGATAGACCCCTGGTGATTAAAGAGGGAGGTTTATCGAAGGAAATAGTTCCACTTAAAGAGGTCGGTAAGGGCGAGAAGATTTTATTTGAAAGTCATGGAAAAAATCAGTCCTTGTTTGTAGATGTCAGGTTTTCAAAAGGCTTTGCTAAATATGAGCTAGGCAATTCGTCTTCTAGTATGGTGAAAGAGGATTCTAGTGATAAATACTCATTGAAAGCAAGGGAGAATGAAGCTATCATTGAAGAAGGGTCTGAGAAGGAGAAACTCAAACCCTGTCCTGTTCCAAGTATGCAGATCATGGAGGCTGAGATAGGAATCTATAAAGCGTATGTTATTTCAGAACTGAACAATGTCAGGAATTGTGAATCTGGTGAACTTGAGAATTGCATATTGTCTACTAATTGCTTAGAGGGTACTAAACAATAGTCTGGTAATGAGTTGAAGAATGCATGAAGTAAGAAAACCAACATCAGAGCAATTGATATAGATCTTGGTGAAGGATTCATTGAAAATTAATCAACAATTAAACTGCACACATGAAATGAGTTGGAGAACTCAAACATACTTAAAAAATTCTTGGTTATCAAGATCTTCGGTGACAGCATTCCTTTCCATATCATTAGTATGGAGTTAAGGAGGCAGTGGGGCATTTTTGGGAAGTTTCATTTGACCTTGCTTGGAATGGGTTGGGTTCTCTGTGCATTTGAGAATCCAGAGGTGATGGACAGGGTTTTTACCACTAGTCCGTGGTATGTGAATGGGAATATAGTGGGAATGGATAGATGGTCTCTATCATTCTCTCCTACTTCCTTCAAAGGTTTGACTGCACCTATATGGATTCTTATGTCGAACCTTCCATTACGAAGCTGGGATGAGATCAATGTATGCATAATTGCTTCCATGGTAGGCACTCCTTATTTAATAGATGGAAACATGTTCCAATGGGGTAGAAGAGAATTTGCAAGAGTTTGTGTTCGTGTAAAGCTTGATGAAAAACCCCCATTGGGAGTTTGGGTTGAAGGGAATTTGGGTAAATTTTTTCAATGCATTGAATATGAAAGACTTCCTACATTCTGCTTCACTTGTGGGAAGTTAGGACACTTGAAAGAAAACTGCCCTAAGAAGGGAGTAGCTCCCATCAAATCTCAAGTAGTTAGTGAAAATCAGAGGGAAAATGTGGGTAATGCTGAATTAGAAACTGATAAAAGAAAATCTCAGAGAGTTGCTGATGTGAGAGAAGGCTATGAACCTTGGGTCCACGTGAACTATGGGAGGATGAATTTAAAGAAATCATATTTCAAAATCTTGGAAAATAAGTAAATAAGAGGAATGCTGTGAAGAATCCTGAAGATTAGTTATTCATGGCTGCTGGAAGGAATAATGAACTGCTAAAGGATAAAACAGATGCTATTGGAAATCCTGAGATAGTTACTATGATGGAAGGAATTATTGCTGAAGTTAAAATGCCGGAAAAAGCTAGACGGGTGGACTAGACCAATAAAGAAGAAAAGAAGATTGAATCAAATGCAAATTCCATCAATCTGGAAAATTAATCCAAGAATTCCACGGGTGTGACTTCGTATGGTGATCTGAATAATGGTATGTATCTCAAGCAAAGTGGTATTTGCTTTACTTATAATAAGTATGAATTTTTAAATACTTTGACTGAGAAAGGTGAGTTGGCAATTGAAACTCCTGGAAAGAGTACTGAGAGAAGAAAGGAGGTGAGATTGTATCAAATTATGTTAAAATTATGAATTCTGAAGGGAGCAGTAAAGAAGATGGAAATATTGGTTCTAAAAAGAAAGGTGCTAAGCAGTTAAAGAGCTTGGGACCAATTAGAACAAAATCTAGAAATAGAAGAGTGGAAGGAGATTCAAGGGAGAAGGTGGGGAAACCTTCCCTTCTAATCCAAAAATGACTTCAATAGTTTTTTGGATTTGTAGAGGAGCCAAGAAAAAGAAGGCTTCTCTATATCTCATGGAGGTGATGAAAGACTATGAGGTACTGTTTTTGGGTCTTTTGGAACCTAAGTTGACTAGCATTGATAGCAGTGATGTCAATTCATTGATTGGTTTTGGTTGGGACCATTTTCATGTCCCTTCGGAAGGGTTGTCTGGGGGTATTATGGTAAGTTGGAGAAGCAGTTTAGCATCTTTCATTATTCTAGAATTCTCTTCCCAATATATCATTGGAGATTTGGAAGTGGCTAACAAAGGCAAATGGAGAATAGCTACTATTTATGGCAACAAAAATGTTTACAATAGAAGATATCTTTGGGAAAGGTTGGAAGCTTATGTTAATGTTGAGTTTCCTATGGTAATAGGTGGTGACTTCAACTGTCTACTTTCCAAGGAAGACAAAAGGGGTGGTAGAAGATTCACCTTTCCTTTGGGTCCTAAAGAGATGAAGAAATTTCTCACATGCAATGACCTCCATGAGGTAAATTATGTTGGGACGAAATTTACTTCGTGTAACAACCAATCAGGTAATGACCGGATCCTAGAAAAGCTAGACATATGCTTTGTGAACTCTTGGGCCATTAATTCTTATCATGGTTTAGTGGTTAAACACCTTCCCAGAATAGCTTGGATCACTGCCCCATTATGCTGAATATCTTCGAAATTTATAATTCAATTAAAAGAACTACTAAATTTGAAGAAATTTGGTCTTCTTTTCCGGATTCGGCAGCTATGGTGAGAAAGGCTTGGGGCATGAAAACTAGTGGAAGCTCATATCAAATTCTCAATCAGAAAATGAAAAGGGTTTTAAGGTCTCTATTTTTTTGGAGTAGAGCAAAATTGACAGACTTGAATCAACAAAAAGAAGTATTGAAGCAAGAAATTTTACAATTACAACTAAAAGAACCAGAGGATGGATTTCTCTCAATTGAAGACATTTGGTGCTTGAAGAACAAAATCAATGAGCTTAATTCAACTTTACTTCGCCTCAACACTTGGTAGAGACAGGAACTCCAATTTTATTTATAGCATAAAGAATGAACATGGAGGGATTGTGGAGGGACAACATCATATTGAGAATGTTTTGCTAAGTTTCTTTAATGGAAAATAGGGAGAAAAAACTTGTTCTCTGGACGGGTGGCCAAAACCGAGAAGAATTCTGGATGAGGAGGACAAAATCTTCTTGAATAAAAGTTTCTCAGTTGATGAAGTGGACAAGGTGATAAAAGAATATGTGGGATTCATTGCTCCGGGTAATGATGACATATCATACTCCTTTTTTCAAAAGATACTGGTCTTTTATAAAATATGATGTTTAGAATGCTTTGAACCAGTTTTTCACATCAGCTGTTATGAGTGAGAGTTGGAAAGAAACTATCATTGTGCTGATTCCTAAAGTAAGTAATCCTTTAACTCCATCCAATTATAGACCTATAAGTTTGTGCAAAACGATTGACAAGATAGTGGCCAAAGTTTTGATGAATAACATGTCTTGCATAATACCAAAATTAATCTCTAATGAGCAAGTGGCTTTCTTAAAAGGAAGATCAATTTCAGATAATATTCTTATAGCTCAAGAAATTTATCATAAGTTTAGAAATTCTAAGTCTTCTAATGGGTTAGTTTCTTTCAAAATAGACATGGAGCAAGCATATGACTCCATGGGTTGGTCAGCTCTAAACAAGTCTTTGGAGTACTTCAGATTTCCTATTTTTTTCTCTAAACTAATCATGGATTGTGTTATGAATCCCTCATTTTTATTGTTGATTAATGGGAATCAAACTGATTGGATAAAGGCTAAGTGTGGATTTCGGCAGGGATGCCCATTATCACTATTTATGTTTATTCTTTGCTATCAATTATTGTCTAATGCTATTTTGGAAGATGAATCAATTGTCATAAAGGTCAGCACAAATGGCCCAAAGATCACCCATTTGCTTTATGCCGATGATATAATAATATTCTCGGATGCTAAGGCAACAAGTGTCAAGAAGATCAAACGCATTTTGAAGGAATTCTTCGGATGGACTGGCCATAAAATTAATAAAAGCAAATCAGTTATTTTATTTGGTAAAATGGTGAGAAGAAGGAAAAGGAAGGATATTTCACACATCATGGCATTCAAATCAGTCAAAGAATTTTACTATCTTGGAGTTAAGGTGGCTTTGAGAAGACTAAGGAAAATGGATTTCCAATTTGTTAAACACTTGGGGTGCCAAGTTCATTTCTTTAGCGGGGAAGATCACACTTGTCAAGACTGTATTGCTGTCATACCCATCGTTCTAGTCTACTCATTCTTTGATTCCAAAAATTAATCTAAATGAGGTTGATAAGCTATGTAGAAACTTTATTTGGAGAAAGATGAATGGAGGCCTAGGACTTCATTATATGAGTTGGAATAATATGTGTAAACCTTTGGAGAGTGGTGGCCATGGGTTGCACTCATGTTATACCAAAATAGGTCCTTTAAGAGCAAAGCTTGCATGAAAATATGTTCAAGACAAAGAATTTATGTTGCACAAATGTCTTTATCCGAAATATGGTAAAATCTGCGATCAAACTACTTGAAAGAAATCTGGTTCGCCGGCTTGGAAATTAATCAAGGATGGAGGTAGGTGTCTTAAAAAGATAGTGATATGGAAGACAGCAAATGGGGAGTCAATTGATATCTTTAATGATATATGGATCATGGACAAGAGCCTTAACGTGTGGCCAACTTTTGTGGTGAATAGAGATTGCAATATGGGAACCGTGAATGATTTAATTTTGGAAGGAATTTGGAATGTAGCTGAGGTGAAGAAATATTTTGGAGATGTGGTAATGGAGAGGGTTTGTAAAGTTCAATTTTTTTCAAACTATCAAGAAGATGAGTTGGAGCTTATTCAAGGATTATCGGGATAGTCAATTTCAGCAATGGCTAGTTTGGCGGAATTTTTTTTTTTTTTTTTGAAGATTACAAGTATTGGAGGTGTTTGAAGAAAGAAAAGCTGAATGCAAGGGTGGAAACATTTTGGTGGAGGTTGGAGGTTATTAAATAACTCTTTACCAACTTTCAGTTTCCTATCGCACAGAAGATTGCAATCAAACAGCTGGTGTCCAAGGGGCTGCAATGAAGTAGAAGATACAAAGCATTTGACAGTGAGCTGCAAGAAGCTGAATGAGATTATTTTGGTTCTAAATCAATGGGGGCTCATAATACCAATTATTTTTTGCTTTGAAGACCGTTGGAATTGGATGAGGATTATAAATCCTTTTATGTTAAACATCTTCTGGAACATTGTTTATTTTACTTGGAAAGGGAGGAATGAACTTATCCATGGGAAAACCGAAAGATCTGCAGTTTTCATAGCTTCTGAAGCTGTCAATTATGCAGCTGTACACAAAGCTTTGGAATGGAACACTTCGGGATGGTTGGATGCCAATCAGCGCTTGCTGTTGGATAAAGTTTGGCATCCTCCTCCACCTGATTGGATCAAAGTGAATGTTGATGCACCATTGTTATCTTCCTATAAAGGTGGGGTTGGTGGTGTTTTTAGAGATTACAAAGGGAGGTTCCTTTTGGCTTTTGGTAAAACATGTGAACATTGGGATAGTGCTTATTTGGAGCACCTTGCTATGAAGCCTATTAAAGAGATGATAAAAGATTGGATGATGGAATATAAAGGAATCATGATTGAAGGAGACAATGCAAATGTTATCAAGTAAATTCAAAATTCATATAAAAAAGATGAGAATGAAATTGAAGAATTTTCTTTTATTAATGATTTTAGTTATGTGATTTTTAATTGTATAGATAGGAGTGATAATAAATTAGCGGACTTATGTGTTAACTATGCCATTTTTGGTTTTTTTTGTTTGGATGATTTAGAACTCAATAAGGTTCCTCCTTCATTTATAGAAATGTTGAAGGAGGAATCGGTAGGTAACGTGTTTTAGTTGGTTTGCTTGTTTTTTAGCTTTAATGCAATTATTGCTTTCTCAAAAAAAAAATGTCACAAATGGCTACCTCACGTTGGTTATTAATCTTAAAAAAGCATAGATAAATTACTAGGGGCTCCACTATAGTTTAAATAAGTCAAAATGAAGGAAAAAACATAAAATTTCAACTGAGATTGATTTCTGTTATTTTTCGATTATATAATCAATTTTCAGGGATGGAAAATGGTAAAAAAAAAAAATGACTTCAAAGTTTTATCTATATGCATTCAATCTACCATATAATCATAAAAAAATAACAAAAAAATTAAAAATAATAATAATAAAAAAAAAACTTACATCCCACCGTTTAAACTTTGTACTTCGAAGAAGAGGAAGTGGAGTGATGCCGGACAGGAACACTCCCTACGCTGGGGAGGAGCTTTGTCCTGATTGTAGGCTAGTAGTCGATTTTCGAGCCCATGAATGAAGAAGGAATGTCGAGCAGAGATGAAGTAACAAGAATATGAGCAAAATTGAAATGGCCACTTAAGGGATACCGAGCTGAGATTTAATTTATTTTGAAGCTCACGGCTCCAATGAATGGGAGCCATTTTTCTGCTTTAGCAATCTTACCAGCCGATCTAGTGGTTTTACCCGATTTGATACGAATCCAGCTACAAATAATAACTAAACCGGTTGACCAGCCAGTTCACAATTTAACTACTTGAACCAGATGTTCTGATCCAGTTTTTAAAACCATGGTTATATTTCTATTTTGATCCCATCTTCCTTATATAGGTGTTGGAGGTTCAAAGGTGTTATAGGTGAAAGTAGAGTTATAATGGGAACCGAGCTAGATTTTCTTGCACAAGTTAAAGTGGAGTTATAATCAAATATCGTGGCATGTTCATATCATAAATTAAATATTTATATGAAACAAGTTCAACTACAAATGATTTTTTATTAGTAAGTAAACTTCGATGCTTCTGCGAAAGTACATGTTAATATCTAGAATGTTCAAGTTTAAGTGAAAATTTCAGAAAGGTTATTTATAATTCATGTTCAAGTTTAAGTTATACCTATATTATCCTTTTGATAGTGTAAAAAATATGATTAAGTAAATATTATCTAATTTTAAATTTATTTTTTATCATTATATAAATATTAGTTAAACGTTTTATTTGTAGAGTGCAAATACGGATGTTGATTTCTATAAAAGAATTTTTGCGATTGCCCATTTCGTTACTTATTTTGTGAAGTATTTTCTCTTTCATGGACAGTGAAAGAACCAATTGAGAAAGAGTTGATTAGCTCATAGTTTCCAAATGCTAGTGTAGTTTGAGGTATTCTTTTGATAATCCAATATTTATTTTTGTTTTCATTATCACATATAGTTTGGACTAATGCAAATGATTAATTTGAATGAAATGAAAAGTTTTGTTTTTTCTACATTGTATTTTATTGAAAATCTTATAGTTTATTAGTTCTAGTGTATAAAAAAAAACTATTGTCGAGAAATTAGTTTTAATTAGGGGTGTCAAAAATTGACACAACGCGACAACTCGTTTCGGAGATGACATGAAAACTCGACTCGAACCTGATCCAAAATTTTTAAGGTCAGGGACGTAAACCCATATGAAAAATGGGCTGAGTTCGGGTCCCCAATCCTAACTTCTTTCTATTAGATAAATAGTTATTTACTTATTTACTTTGTTGCTTTCTATATACGTGTAATCTGTTTATTGGTACTTAGGCTACTTATGTCTATATAATAAAGGCTGTACTATCTTACAAGTGGATAATATACTTTCATCTTTTCTTTGCTCTGGTTTCCCGTTCTTGTCATTTTCCTTTTCTTGTTCTCCTTCTCCGGAGCTTTCATGGTATCAGAGCAGGACACAAGCTGATCCTGTCTTCTTCTTGTTTATCATTTTTTTCTGGTTGCCATGGCAACCAATTCCTCCTCCACCACGGTCATTTCTGACTCTCGGCAAAGCTCCGACGGTTCTTCTAATGCGCAGCTCATGCATCAACAGCTAAAATTTTTTATGACTAACATCAAAGGTATCTCGCTTACACTCACCGCTGAGAATTTTCCTATCTGGCGGTCTCAAATCTTCAAGCTCTTCAAAGCCAATGGGTTTGAAGGGTTTCTTGATGGGAGCTGCATTTGCCCTCACCCGTCAAGCCCCATTTCCGAAACCGAATTATCATTCCAAACCTGGAATCATCTTGATCAAAATCTGGCCGCCTCCCTTTATTATGTTATTTCTCCCACCATTCTTCCTTATGTTCTTTCGTTGGATCATTGTGCTGACATTTGGGATACTATAGCTCGCCGCTTACAATCCAATACTCGCTCTCGCACCATCCAATTGCGCAACAAACTTCACCACTTATCTATGAAAAATCAAACTATGTCCCAGTATCTTCTTGCTGTTAAATCTGTAGTTGATGCTATTGCTGCTACGGGTTCTCCTTTAGATCCCGAGGAAGTCATTTTTTACACTCTCAACGGTCTCCCGGCTCAATATCAGTCTTTCAAAACGTCCATTCGCACGAATCTTCAACCCCTTAGTCTCGACGACTTGTACACCTTGCTCTGCAGCGAAGAATTTAATATTGCTCAAGAAACTGCCACCGCGCTTCAAAACCTTCATATCAATGATCCTGCCATAGCTTTAACTGCGTACCGCGGAAGAGGTCGCGGACGGAACAATACCAGTAGAGGTAGAAACTCTAATCGTGGTCGCACTCGCTCGGACAAGAACACTTCCAGCAGCATTATCTGTCAATTTTGTACAAAAATGGGGCACTCAGCCATAAAATGTTGGTATCGTAATGATCCTTCATACACCGAAGAATCGATCAAGACTGCGCTCTTTACTCAGTCCGACGCCAACAGTAACACCACGGATTGGTTTCTTGATAGCGGTGCATCAAATCACTTAACATCGGATCAAACCAATCTTCAATCCGGTCGATCTTATACCGGAAATCAACATATTACTATCAGCAATGGTTACCAACTGCCGATCCAACACACTGGAAAAGGTATCCTTCCTACACCTACAGGTAATCTTCAACTTAATCACCTTCTTCATGTTCCCAATCTTTCTTTCAATCTTCTTTCCATTTATCGGCTAACCAAAGATAATAATTGTTCGGTCAAGTTTTCTGCTGATAATTTTTAAATCCAGGACTCGAAGACGGGTCACATTCTGCTTAAAGGTCCTTGCCTTAATGGGCTCTATCCAATCCGTTCATCTTCCTCTACCACTAATCTTGCTTTGTTTTCAGCTCAAGAAGTACCGAACTTATGGCACCGGCGTCTTGGACATCTGGCTTCTCAGACGATTCAAACTATTAGCAAAAGTTTTCCTGCAATTTGTAACAGATTAATTAAGAATCACTGTGAAACTTGTAATCTGGCCAAGAGCCGTCGTTTACCATTTCAATCGTCTATTTCTGTTTCTAATGCTAGTTTTGATCTGGTTCATTCCGATGTTTGGGGGCCTTCACCCACGTTGTCTGCACAAGGTTACAAATACTACGTTTCTTTTATTGACGACTACTCAAAATATTGTTGGATTTTTCCGCTCGTTCAAAAATCAGAAGAGTTTGATAAATTTTTTGAACTTTACCGTATGATTAAAACTCAATTTAATAAAACAATTATAAAGTGTTTCGCTCTGACGGCAGAGGTGAGTTCATAAATAATAAATTCAAATCCTTCTTTACGAACGCTGGCATTCTCCATCAATTTACTTATCCTCACACGCCGGCTCAAAACGGTGTTGCTGAGAGAAAGCATCGGCACCTACTAGAAACTATGCGCAGTCTTTTTATCGATGCTCATCTCCCACAATCGTTATGGTTTGAAGCTCTTCACACCGCCGCTTACCTCATAAACTGTTTGCCTTCTCGCTCTCTCAAGAACAAATCTCCTTATCACATTCTTTTTCAGAGACCACCTGTTTACAATCACTTAAAGGTTTTCGGGTGCTTATGCTACCCTTGGCTTCGACCCTACAACACTAATAAACTTTCTCCGCTCTCCATTGCTTGTACGTTTATCGGTTATGCCTCTGCTTAGAAAGGATATCGATGTCTCGATCCGAAGACGGGACAAGTCTACAACTCTCGGCATGTTCTGTTCTACGAAGGTATATTTCCTTACTCCTCTAACTCTAAAATAAATTGTTCCTCACCAACTACAGGTTCTCTACCTCCGTTACTTCTCGTGCCAATTTGCTCAAGAAACACCACTGTACCTGAATCTTCTCATCCTTCAAGCACGGTTCGCAATCATATCACTCTGTCTCCTGCTGTCAACAACGCTCTGCCAATGCATCTTCCTCCAACTGACAATGTTCCGGTTTTATCCAATCCGATAGACACTAATTATCCTGGTCACAAAATGTTGACAAGGTCCAAAACAGGGCATTCTAAGCCAAAGCACATCTTTAGTCTTCTTCATACTACTGATAATACTGATCCTCAATGTTATAAAGAGGCAGTTAAATCCATACATTGGCAGCACGCAATGCAGCAAGAATTTAAGGCTCTTCAATCTCAAAACACCTGGGATCTTGTTCCACCGAACTCCTCACAAAACGTTCTGGGATGCAAATGGATTTTTTGTACCAAATACCTTTCCGATGGCTCCGTTGCTTGGTACAAGGCCCGACTCGTCGCTCAAGGCTTTAATCAAGAATAGGGTATCGATTACGTAGAAACATTTAGCCCAGTGGCAAAAATTCCAACAGTTCGGATACTTATTGTCATTGCTCTACATCGTCAATGGCCACTTCATCAGCTCGACGTTTCCAACGCGTTTCTTCATGGCACTCTTAGTCACACGGTCTATATGAAACAACCTATTGGATTCATTGATCAGACCAAACCAACGCATGTTTGTCGGCTCAAAAAAGCTATTTACGGGCTTAAGCAATCTCCTCGAGAGTGGTTCGCCACTCTCACCGGACATCTTCAATCACTCGGTTTTAAACTCAGTTCATCAGATCCTTCTCTTCTTCTTTACAACCACAATGGTGTCCAAATGTTTTTCTTGGTCTATGTTGATGACATCATCCTTACCGGTTCTTGCTCCAAAGCTCTCAAGAAGCTCATCGATAATCTGCACGCAACTTTCACAATGAGAGATCTAGGCTCATTGTCTCAGTTCATGGGCATCCAAGTCACACCTACTTCTTACGGTCTTCATCTATCTCAAAGTCGTTTTGCTCAAAGTATTCTCACTCGTGCAGGTATGACAAATTGTAACCCGGTTTCTACTCCTTCTTATTTAAAATCTTCTATCAAAGGTCTAACTGCTTCTTATTCCAATCCTACTTTCTATCGCCAACTCGCCGGATGTCTTCAATATCTAACTCTAACTCGGCCGGACATCACTTACACCGTCAACAAGGTTTGCCAACACATGCAGAATCCGACAATTTTACATTTTGAAGCTCTCAAATGCCTCTTACGGTACATCCAAGGCACGTTGCACATTGGTCTTCCTCTGTTTCGGGACAAATCGGTTCTTCAGTCCTACTCCGACTCCGATTGGGCAGGTGATACAAAGGATCAGAAATCAATAACGGGTTACTGTAACTTTCTCGGTTCGTCTCTCATATCCTGGTGTACAAAGAAACAAAACACTGTGGCTCGGTCCTCCACCAAAGCTGAATACCGAGCTCTTGCTTCCGCGGCAGCAGAAATAACGTGGATCTGGCGACTGCTACAAGAATTAAATTGTTCTCATCACGAATCCACTCCTCTATTTTGCGACAATACTTTTGCTATCGCCTTAGCAAACAACCCTGTGTTTCATGCTCGAACCAAACACATTGAGGTCGACTGTCACTACATTCGTACCTGCATTAAAGACAAAACCACCCAGATTCATCACATACCTACTAAGGATCAACTGGCTGATTTACTCACCAAGCCGTTACCTGCTCCACGGTTCAAATTTCTTGCTCACAAGCTGGTTCAACCGCTGGAGACAACAACTTGAGGGGGGATATTAGATAAATAGTTATTTACTTATTTACTTTGTTACTTTCTATATATGTGTAATCTGTTTATTGGTACTTAGGCTACTTATGATGTCTATATAATAAAGGCTGTACTATCTTACAAGTGGATAATATACTTTCATCTTTTCTTTGCTCTAGTTTCCCGTTCTTGTCATTTTCCTTTTCTTGTTCTCCTTCTCCGGAGCTTTCACTTTCAAATTTTGAGTATGTTTTGGGTCAACCTTATGACCTGTTTATGACTCGGAATGACCCTCACGGTTGAATTTACGGCAAGCATAATATGTCTGGTCTACTTAACCTTCACTATTCATTTCTACGTGTATCTTCTCTCAGCTTAACGTACGTATATGCCTTCGTATGTTTAAGGTTTCTCTCAAATCTCTTGTATCCTCCAGCTCGATGCTCTCCCTATCTCATGTGACTCAGTTTTCATTTCTTTTAGTTTTTTTTTTTTTTTTGCTTAGTGAACCTCAGTCTGACATTCATAAGTCACTTCATCATGATTTTGGTTTTTGTATTGAAGTAGTTAGGTTAGGGCTTCATTTTTTTTCCCAGTTTTTATTTCAATTTCTTAGGGCTTTACATTTTTTAAGATTATTTAGTTTTTCTGTTAAAGTATTGCAATTTTTTTTTTCCTTTATATGGCCATACGATTATACCTATACTCTCGTAGTCTGATCTCTGTATTGCAATGGTTTCATATGAGTTCTGTATTTTTTAGGGGTTTGCATTTTCGCAGCAACATAAAATTTGAGAAAATATATTTTTAGCCATGTCTTTATAAAATTACTTGAATTAAAATTAGAGATAAGATTTTAGAAGTCTACCGTGTGCTATACAAAATCCCTAACTGGCCTAAGAGATGAAACCTAAGCTTTAGCTTCTAAATCCGTTCACTTTCTTTCCTCCCTTTCCACTACTTCTCCTCCTCTCTTCTCATGGTTGGGGTGAAATGGGTTTAAAATATGTATTAAGATATTTTATATTAAAAACACAAATTTTGGTTTCTCTCCATAGTGCTCACCATCCTACTGATGCTACGCTCTTGCGAAATATTCCAAATTTTGCTAATTATTCTTAATTGAGAATGTGAAGTCCTACTAGCTAGCACCATTCCTAACACCATAGTGCCCTCCTTTTACCTATGGTGACTTACATTTTTTCTTTCCCCTTTCCAAATCCTTGGCTTATATAAGGTTAACAAAACTTTGCAAGATTCAAAATTACTAACATAATCAATAGTAAATAACCATTTATTCAAGATTACATTAACTACTTAAGGTTAGAACTACGAGTATTACAAAGCATAAGGTGTTGCTGAAACATCTCCTCAATGTATATGCTGATATCAAAAATTCTCATGCTTTAGAATAATATATATCCAGAGGGAGCAAAATTAACTCACATACCAGCTGTCAAAGTAGAGTATTCTAGATGGGTGACCTACCATAAAGATGGCCTAGCCAAAAATTTAAAAAGAAAAAGCTATGCATTTAAATGTTGATATTCTGATGAACCACATAGAACCATACATGGAGTATCTCACAACCAAAAAAAGGCTTGGCATAAGACCTGCATTCCCACCTGCTTTGGGGGTTTAGGCATTGCTGACATACAGCCTCAAAGTTTTGGCCATGGTTGCAACTTCATTTGGAGATTTTATAGCAACAGGTCTCTAGTCTTTTCTTGGCTTAGATACAAATATATTTCACCTTACAAACCCCCTCCATCGACTGCTTCAAAATTCTAGAAATTCATTTGCTCAATTGCAGCCCATATTAAACACTTGATCAGCTTCCATGTGATTAAATCTCATAGTTGCCCTTCTATGACCTGGGACCCATGGCTGAATGGACTATTATTAGAGAGTATCTCTTCCCACCTTCCCTCTGGGTACATCGGGGTTAAAGAATATATTTTTGATGGAAAATGGTAGTTAAAGGAGGATATTTCCTCTCATGTTACCCATGCAATCTCCTCTGTCCCTATCTCTGATAGCTCCTCTAATATTTCCTAGATGGGTGAGGGTGTGCTTAGCTTTAAAACTTTTAAAATGCTTTTCTTTTCTGAATTTACTAAGATTAGCTGGCATAAATTCATATGGCACAAGCGTACTGCCCTTCGATTCTCTACATATGCCTGGTTAGTTATGATTGGAGGTCTCAAATCTGTGGAGGTGCTTGTGAAAAGAAATATTATTATTTCTCCCAACTACCCTTTATGTTCTATAGAGGATGAAAGCATCAATCACCTTTTTTTTCAATGTGAATTTTCTTTTTAGATATTGAGCCTTCTTATTCCGGAAGTCTAGGAATTTCTTTTAAGAGCTAATTTGCTTAAGCTTTTTGGGTATTTTGATGGAGCCCAATGGTTTACCTCTCATGATAAGAATTTCTATTTTTTTGTTACTTGCTTTTTGGTTTACTTCATTTGGAAAGAAAGAAATGATAGAAGATTCTTGAGGAAACATAGTTCTTCTAATGCTTTTTATCACTTGGTTACCTCGGCGATTTTGTCTAAGGCTAGAAGATGGAAGAATGCTAAAAAGTTAAGCAATAACTTTCCTCACTGCTTCTCTCGCCAATTATACAATCGGGATGGTTTTTGGAATGTCTCTTGGCAATGATGAGCCGAATTGACTGCTGGCCATTTTTCCCTAGATGGCCTCAGTTTCCGCTTGCGTCTCCCTACAGCAATTGGCCTGGCATTTTGCACCCTGTTGGACCGTCTATGGCATTCTGATGGCAACCGGGAACCCATTATTTCGTTGGCTATGAGCAGTCCCTGCTTTAATGGTTATTCTGCCTTCTACCAGTTCGTGATATGTCTTGAGCCCATCTAAGACAATTTGGGTTTTTGGCCATTTCTATTTTTTTATTACGGCTTTTCATTTACTTGTAAATCTTTAGAGTTGTATTTGCTTTTCTTTTAATTTCCATCTGATCAATATACGGGCTAATCCCAAAAATTTTTCAAAAAAAAAAAAAAAAAAAAACCAAAAAAAAGGAAGAGATAATTTGAAATAAAATTCATATAATATCAATAATAATAGAAATGTAGATTGATTATTAAAGAGGTGCTTCAAATGCGAGAAATTTGCATGCATATAACAACTGTCTCAGAAGCAACCTTTTAAAATCCATCACCATTCAACATGTGGAGTATGGACCTCTTTGGTCCACTGCGACCTTGATTGAAAAGAGAGTTTATCCAAGTAATGGTGAGCTGTAATAGCTTGTATTTTGACCCAAGGAAATATTTTTTTTATAGAGTCATTTTAAGCAAAATTTGAAAATGGTCTTCACCATAACATTTATATTTTAGTATTTTAATTACACAAATATTTTTTTTTTTAATTTTTGGAAAATTGTGCAAATTCTTAAGAAATTTACATCAATTGATATAAGTGAGGATTTAGGGATAGTCAAGTGTCTTATTTGCAAGTAGATTTCACTAATATTTTTTAAATAAAATAATTTATTTAATGGATATTTTCTATAGTTTTAAAGTCCCAAAATTATTTATATGAATTTATATTTAAAAATTGATTATATTAAATAGTTATATTAATATTTTAATTTAATTTTATTATAAATATCCTAAATATCTAATTCTAGTATAATGCTTTATTAAAATCCTCTCTTTACCTTAATGCATTCGACAACAAACAATGGGTTGAGGAAATTTGAGAGAAATTTTGAGGAGAGAGAAATGAACAGTTAGGTTTTAGAGGTCGCGGTGCAATTTTTGCCACTTAGTCTTGTTGGCATAATTTCTTTCTTGTTGTAAGGAATAATTATCCTATATTTGATTTCAATAATTTTGCATTTTTTATATTAAGTTTGTATTCATAGAACTTTCACCGTATAACTTTTTGTATGTTATATATCTCATCAATATGAACATTTTGACAGTAACATATTAAATTTTCACATGTTAAATTAAAAGATATAATTTTTTGAAATAAATGCATAGTGTACAAACTCGATAAATGTTCCTCTATTTATACATTTCTACATTTCATAAATGATGTTGACTTATGATATTAACTTACATTGTATAGAAATGATAGCATTTACATGTAAGCAAGAAGGACTAGCTATTAACACTATAATGAATATGAGTTGGCATTTAAAATATAATACCCTACGCAGAAGGGTTGGCCGATGAGCTTTCCTTTAAAAGTTTGAGTATATAAATAAAAGCTATGCTTGCATCTAAATGGACTTAAAAGTTTTTTATAAAGGTTATGAAGAACCCCAAAGAGCTACCTTCATCACTTTATGAAAAGTGCTTTTTTCACTTGTTAAATTAAATAATTTTAAAAATTATAAAAAATTTGTTAAATTCAAATTTGTCTATGGATGATACATGACCTTACTAGTAGGCCGACTAGGAGAACAAGCAGGTATAACCTATGTGACAAAGGAGAAGAGAGAGTAAAGTTGAAAAGAAAGAGCAAGCATGTGTGTGTGTGTGTGTGAGAGAGTGAGAGAGAGAGAGAGAGAGAGAGAGAGAGAGAGATTAGGAAAATGCTTATAAATGACTAAATGGTCTCAAACAAATAGAGTTTTCATTATATTAATAAATAAAATACAAGAGAAAAAAGCCCACAAGTTGTTAATCATCACCCCTTATTTATATGATTTTAAGGGCTACATAAAAGTTATACAAAGAAAAAACACTACAGAAAAATAACTAATTTTCGTGAGAAATTCCAATAGATTTTCTAGCAAAATTTCTTCGATAAAATTTAAATGATAAATTATTTTAGATAGTTTAAAAAATAAATAAATTATTATAAAAATTAATATTATGAAATTAATTGAACTAATTTTAATAATTTATATTTAAATTTTGTATTAAAAAGATAAATTAATTTAAATTGTTTTTAAAATAATAAATTGTTTTAAAAAAATTTCCTCTCTCCCTATGTCTACTAGTATTTTTTAATGTATGTTTTACTGGAGTTTTTTTTTTCATCAGAAATGTGCCGGAGCTATATTTTTCTGACGAAAATTTGCCAATTTCTTATAGTGAAGTAAAAGTAAGAAAATATATACATGCATACACAAATCACATATATAATGTTATTGTTTGTCCTAGATACATGTCCCATCATGATTGGCTAAGGGATTTTTTTTCATCTTTTAAAGCAAATGAAGATATTTCAATGTGGGCTCTAAAATTTTGTTCCCCGACCTCCCTATTGCTTTTTCAGGGTAGTTTTAACAGACTAAGTTATGGGTAAATTTTGGGAAGACATTCGGATTTGTAGATAAGACACTACCCAAAAATTTCACCCTCATTTTGTGAGGACTTTATGATCTTAGTTTTGGTTTCCTATAGGCACAAGCCCCTATAGTTAATTACCCTTCCTAGTAACAAGAGAGAACTTTCAATTACAGCTAGTTGATAATCAGATACATAGAGATACATGTTATCTGGCATATAGTAGCAGCATGGGCATATGTATTTGAAGTGTTGATATTTAAAATTGGAAATGTCACCATCTTGCACTCAAAGCGGGTGGTGGGAGAATGGATGATGTACCCAATAAAGATCCCATGGTTTTATCATCCCGAGCTATCGCAATCCTTGATCTACTTAGTCAGATGAGATTGTCGAGCCAACTTGATAGAATGATCCTAATCGACAGTCATGGGTTATGTCATGCAAGGGTACCTTGTAGATATGGGGCATGTATTTATCTAAGGGGAAAATTTTAAATCCACCTTAGTTAACAAAGGGCATTGTGCATTATCGATTATATCATACTGATTCATTTCTCAAGAATTTGATGCCATTGGGGAGTATACGGGCACTAACCATAATCGTAATGTAGTGGTAATATTTGATAGAAAACCACTCGATTCAAAGGTCTTTGATCATAACCATTTACCTGTGGCATCATTTGGTGTCAAAATCACCGGCTAGAGGACACGTGCTACGTCCATATTAGCAAGAGACTATTTGATAAACAATCCTACTAATATTCTTGATCAGACATTAGTTTTTTTGAGCTAAAGAGATTTATGGATGGTCCACCATGGCAATCTGTTGCGGAGGGTGGATAGATTTAACTTTTAGCATTTGATGGGTTTATTTCAATTTTAATTTTTTTTTTTTTTTTCATTTTTTTTTTGAATTTTTGAATTTTGGGTATTTGTTTGGAACTTGGAAGTCATTTGAATACTTAGAATTAACCCATCCAATTGAAAAATATGTTCAGTGAAGCCATCATCAGGTTATTTGGGGTCATTATATTTTATTTATCGAACCTTGTTGACTTTGTCCACTTGTTGAAAAAGGACCGGGTTCTTTGACTGTATGCTTTTATTAATGAATTTCTCTTGTTATTGATCTTGAAGTCCTAACATGAACTATAAAAAAAATATTCTAGTTAGTGTCGCAATCGTATATTTGTTCAATAGTTCGAGCTATATCGACTCCTATCTACTCACATAGAAGGATCAGGATCAAACATGGTTTATTATTTGACCCACGTAGCATCTATAAATGTCACATATGTACCAATATCACGATGCCGAGGCCCATACAGATATATAATGAGAGTTAGTTAGGGATGTTAAGCCCTATAGAACTGGCCCAAGCTAACCAACAGAGAGATGAATTGGAAAACTTTAAAATTAAAGATCAAACTAAATCCAAAATCACCACGGAAAAACAAATGCGAAATAAAATAATGCGGAAGCAATAATAAGAAAAGAACACACCGGATTTATAGTGGTTCGTTCAAACCTTGACTTACGTCCACTCCTTGGAGGCACCCTCCAAGTATTGCAATAAAATTATGACTCTCCTTTAGCCCCCACAGCTAGGCGGAGAAGCCCTTACAAAATCACTTCCACCTTCCCTGGTGTGGTGGAGTCGCTAGGTTCTTTGACACTAAAGAGATCTTCTTCTTTGGTGAACTTACCTCGAGACAAGCCTTGAATCCGATGGTACTAAGGTGCGAGTTCGCCGGAGCAACCGTGTGGATCCCCCACCACACTCCCTTGAGTTCCTCCCCCTCACAAGATCTTCTCCCTCTCAAACTCCACCCTTTCCTCTCTCCCTTTTAATCTCTCTCTTCAAGTTTCCCCCACAAGAACGAAGCTACAATGGCTGCGAAAGACACTTACAAAGTGCCTTGTCATAGCTTAAATAGAAGAGCTAAAAATTAGCTCATTAATGCAAATTGCTGACATTATCGTCAAGGACGATAAGCATATCGTTCTGGCCGATCAGTACAAATTCAGCTCATTAGCTCGGGACGATTTTGGACGATCAGAAGAAAATTGGTTACATCGTCCTGGCCGATATCACGATCGTCCAGGCCGATTAGTTTAAAACATATTTCAATTATCCTGATCATCGCCATGAATTCGAGTTGTCCGATGTAGATCATTTAGGACATCATCCCGGTCGATCAGGCGATCGTCCCGGCCGATGTGATCGTATCAATCAACCATTAATGCTTTCCAAAGATACCAGCTCAATTTAGGCATAATTGAGTTAGATCTGCCCGGACGATATAAATATCGTCATGGCCGATTTCCTAAAACAAAGAATTCCTAAACTGATTATGGCGGTTGATTCTTTCTGAATTAAGACTATCGTCCAGGATGATATTAATGACGGCAGCCTTAATGAGGATGCCCTAATTAGGGTTTCTGATTTTAGACTTATCGTCCAGGACTATATAAATATCATCCCGGTTGATATTACCAAAAATAGAAATCTTATAGGGAACAACAGGAAATCTTACAAGTTACAAATCAACAGATCCCACACCAAATACAACACACTCAAGAAAGGAAAAAGATTGCAAACTTACACAGACCTAGTCTACCCAATCTTGAGCTGGTTCCAAATTACATTCTGATCGTGTGGACCTAAAATGTTAGCACAAAAGGCAATCATAGAGAAATAAGGAATGTTTGCTATCATCAAAATCATAAACCATGATCCGCAACAATCTCCCCCTTTTTGATGATGGCAAACAATTCAATTTGAATTTTCAAAAAGAACAATTTCTCCTAATCTCTCCCTCACTAGAATAACACTTTTAAAAAATAAGGGAAATAAAAATATTTTTATTGTTTTTAATTTTTTGAAAACAAGATACAAATACGATAACAGTACAAAAATTCAACAATACGTTCTCCCCCTTTGACATTATCAAAAAGAGAGGAAGCAAAAAGCAAAATGATTAAAAAAAATGTTTCCTGATCTAGTGAAAAACAAATATTGTTATAATAAGAAAGTTACCTCTTGATTTTAATCAAAAACTTAGTAGAATTGGATTGACAACGCACAGTCCAGAAAAAGGTTAGAAATTCATAATTTGATAATCCCAACTCAAGTTCTTTAAAAAGGCAAAAATTTTTTGATTCAAGATCTAAATCAAGGAAAAAGTTAGAGAGACAAAAATTTTTCAAAAACTTCTTCCATAAAATATATCTAATAGAAGATCAATGCATAAATTTTTGAATCAAGAATCAAGATTTTCAAACTCAAGTATCGAAAGTATCAAGGATTTTCTTAAGATTTTAAGAAGTACAAGAATGGTAAGCATTAACTTTGTGGGCTCATTTTATGCCTCTTAACAATTGGTTGGCGCACTACGCATCTTTTGATACACATTGTATATTCTATATTTTCAATTTGGCATTTTTGCGCATCTTTTATTTTTGGCATCATTGTCCAATTTTTTGAATATGATTCCTTTCTTAATTCTTAAAAAAAAAGGAAAAACAATCTTAGTGACAAAGTGAATTGCTTGATTAAGAAAATTATGAGTTAGATTCAAAAACTTGCAAAAGATTCCTATGCGATAAATAAAACGTAGGGAGATAAAAAATTTGTTTCAAAACCCAATTTAAAAGATGAAAAAGATTTTAAATCAAAACTAGGATAAACTTTTTTAGAAAACAGAGATTGAGAGTTAAAAATAAATGAGTTTCCTTCTTTTGGCTGTTTTAGAGAAGTCAAACACAACTTACCAAAGATTTCAAGAAAAAATCAGGAAGTATATTTTTCATTTTAGAATGAGTTTCCAAAAAACTTTCACGAAAAAAAAAACTTCAAAGAATAAACGAAACTAAAAAAACACTAAAAAAAGAAAAAGACAAAAATACAACACAAAAACACGAAAGGCTCTTAACCATTATCTCTCTCCTGGTCCGATGCTTCAGAGACCAGATCTGCCCATGAGATTTTTTGCCTTTCATTATTTCCCCAGTTTAAATTTTGCTTCACCTTGCCCTTTGCTTTCGTAGGAAGAATTCTTAAATTAGGACACTGATTTTTCATATGTCCAGGCTTCGTGCATTGAAAGCAAATAACGTCAGAAGAAATATGGACATCCTTACCACTTTTACCTTTTTTCCACTTTTGCTTATGCTTAGGTGAGCTTTGTGATTTGCTTGACATGTCATTATCTTCGTCACCAACTAGGCTATCTCTTTCTGTATCTTTAGCTTTTAGAACAATAGTTTCACCTGCATCCAAAAGTCTTTGAACCAAACTTTGCTCGTAGGCAATGAGTGAGCCAATCAAATTATCAATATAATAATCATTCAAATCTTTTGATTCACAAATAGCAACAACTTTGGCATCAAATTTTTCAAGTAAACAACGAAGAATTTTATTGACTTTTTCAAAATTTGAAAAATCTTTTCCTAAAGCATGTAATGAGTTTACAATTTAAATGAATCTGGTATGCATGTGTAAGATCGTTTCAAAAGGTTTCATGAAAAATAATTCAAAATCATGCATTAACAAATTCAACTTAGATTGCTTGATTTCACTAGTGCCTTCGTATATGGTGTGTAATTTTTCCCAAACTTCCTTACCGGTAGTGCACGTGGATACTAACATAAAATCAAAGCACATAAAAAAAATTTAAAGACTTTGCATTTAATTGAGCATTAAGTTGTTCTTCCCTGTTCCATTTACTAAAAGGAATATCAATTTTAACTCCATTAACAATTTGTGACGGTGATGAATAACCAGTTAAAATCATTGCCACATGCGAAAATCAATCGATTGCAAGAAAATAGACATGCGAGTTTTTCAAAAATCAAATGAAATATTTTCAAATAAAGGAGGTCTGGTGATTGAATATTCTTCCGCAACATTACGATTCAAAAAATTAGCCATGGATCAAAATTCAAAAGCTTTTAAAAACTTATTTTATGAAAACTTGCTCTGATACCACTTGAGAGTTAGTTAGGGATGGTAAGCCCTATAGAACTGGCCCAAGCTAATCAACAGAGAGGTGAATTGGAAAACTTTAAAACCAAAGATAAAACTAAATCCAAAATCACCACGGAAAAATAAGAGCGGAATAAAATAATACGGAAGCAATAATAAGAAAATAACACATCAGATTTATAGTGGTTCGGTCAAACCTTGACCTACGTCCACTCCTTGGAGGCACCCTCCAAGTATTGCACTAAAATCGTGACTCTCCTTTATCCCCCACAGCAAGGCGGAGAAGCCCATACAAAATCACTTCCACCTTCCTCGGTGTGGCGGAGTCACCGGGTCCTTTGACACCAAAGAGATCTTCTTCTTTTGTGAACTTACCTCGAGACAAGCCTTGAATCCGATGGTACTAAGGTGCGAGTTCGTTGGAGAAACCGTGTGGATCCCCCACCACACTCCCTTAAGTTCCTCCCCCTCACAGGATCTTCTCCCTCTCAAACTCCACCCTTTCTTCTCTCCCTTTCAAACTCTCTCTTCAAGTTTCCCCCACAAGAATGAAGCTACAATAGCTGCCAAAGACACTTACAAAGTGCATTTTCATAGATTAAATAGAAGAGATAAAAATGAGCTCATTAATGCAAGTTGACAACATTATCGTCCAGGACGATAGGCATATCATCCTGGCCGATCAGTACAAATTCAGCTCATCAGCCCGGGACGATTTGGGATGATCAGAAGAAAATTGGTTACATCGTCCTGGCCGATATCACGATCGTCCAGGCTGATTATTTTAAAACCGATTTC
>NW_021318628.1:387987-466446 GCF_001605985.2 Dendrobium catenatum | reverse complement strand
AAAACTATATATATTTAATAGATGAATGAACTATCTTATATATATATATATATATATATATATATAAGATAGTTCATTCATCTATTAATTATATATAGTTTTGAGTATATAAATAGGCGATCTAGATGTTATCTAACCATTGGATAATTGTGTATAACTCTTCATTTGTAATTATGTTATATCTATAAAATTCATTAATGAAATAGTACTTTAGAATGACTATCCAAGTTATGTGTTTTTAAGAATGACTTAAAATTCCTTTTTTTATATATATATATATAAGAAAGTTCATTCATCTATTAATTATATATAGTTTTGAGTATATAAATAGGCGATCTAGATGTTATCTAACCATTGGATAATTGTGTATAACTCTTCATTTGTAATTATGTTATATCTATAAAATTCATTAATGAAATAGTACTTTAGAATGACTATCCAAGTTATGTGTTTTTAAGAATGACTTAAAATTCCTTTTTTTATTTTATTTTCTAATTTTTTTTATGATCCATGCTATTTCTCCAATTTCTATAAACTTTGCAATAGAGCTTATATTATTTTGGCTTGCAACAATGTTATAAAATACTTTTTTTTCTCAAATTATTATTAAAAACTTTAGAATTTTGAGTATCCAAATAAAGGCTTTAGTGCATCTCAAAACATTTATGATGTTCTTGGTGAAAGTTATTAAAAGCCACAAGGAGCTGCAATGATATATTTGTGAATGAAGAGACATTGTTTGGGAAAATCAATAGAATGTTAAAAAACTTCATATTTATCAAGCAATCTATAGAAGAGCAAGTATTTTGTTGTTGTGGCTAACACCTCTATGCAGGTATTGGAGATTCTCAAAAAATTCTTATAAAGTACCCAAGATATTGAAGAGAGATTTCCTCCATATTCTTTAAGGTGAGTTTGAAGCCTTATAGATGAAGTATTTTAAAAATGTTATTGACTATTTCATGGGTCTTCAAAAGCACATGTTTGTACAGAATTAACCAACGTGAGGAAATTTGAGACCACGCCAAGAAAAGTGTGCATGGGTCTTCAAAAGCACATGTTTGAGAGCACAGATGTTACCCCAATGGCACTAAGGCGCGTACGGGTGCTTATAATTTTGTTCCGTTGTGCTAAGAAAAGCGTACACAAGGATCATCCGCCTAGCCGTAAGCATTGCACCAAGTTCCCTCCCACTATGCTAAGAAAAGCATGTATAGGGGATCCCTTGGCGCGCCACAAATATCAAAAACTAGACATTTTGGAGATTACCTGCCTCATCACAAGCACCGCAATGAACTTCTTCCCATTGTGCTAAGAAAAATGAGCATGGCTGGTTGTTTGCTACGCTACAAAAATGAGACAATATATTTCTTTTTCTTTTTCTTTTTTATTCTCTCTCTCTCTCATTTTCCTTTTTGTTCTTTTCTTTCTCTCTTCATGTTATTTCTCTTCTCCTCTTTTCTTAAACCATATATATTAATAAGCATTAATAATAATAATAAGCATTATTAATATTAATAATATGCTAAAGTTATAGTGGGAATAAAAAAAACTTAATTAATACCTTTAAGAGCTATGTTAGGGAAATCAGCAAGGGATTTGGTTGAGGAGGAGGTGAGATTACATGAGGTTGGGTTTAAAGAAGGGTTAAAACAAAGATGGGATTTGGCCAGGGTTCATACAAGAGAAGAGAGGTCAGCGTGTATGAATAGAAAATGGAGTAGGCGTGAAGTTCAGCTAGTTAGGGAGAAAACCCTTCCTCTCCTCAGACCGAATGGATCAGAAAGCTTGTGTAGGTCGAACAGGGAGATGGGGTGTGGAGCTTAAGTGTTGTAAAGAGGCTGGATTTCTGGCATGTTGCGGCTAGGAGGAAGAGGCATATGTGAAGTTTGAGAAGAGGAGATCAATTGGAGTTCACAAGTATGGAGTTCTAGCATTGGATATGGGTGGGATGAGGAGGAGAAAATCCGATAAAAGAAGAAGGATAATGGTTGGTTCGGGAGCGAATGGAGGTTGCAAGGGGCTTGAGTTGAGGTGTGGAATATCTACTCTTGGAGGAAGAAAAGAAGAGTTGGGGTTGATCATTGGCTTCGAATTTTGCTATAGGTAAGGGGTTAAGGATTGACTTCGGGTTGTAAAAGAGGATAGGGGATCGAAGCTTGGGGTATTCTTGCAGCAAGAGTAGGGGGATTGGGGTGTGTGGAAGAGAGAAGAAGAAATGAATGGAATTCTATTTGGTTTCATTTTAATGTTGATAACAAGGTTCGATAGAGGTAGTCAGCGGGATATCTAGGAAGCGATCGCGGTGCAGAGTAGGTACGTTGGATTTCGAGTGGGATTCACAAATTCAATAATTATGAGGTATGTTAATTAAATTAATTTTTAGGGTTTTAATCGGGATTCACATTATTGTCTCCCATGGGCACTTGCCAACTTATGCGTTCGCTCGTTAATGAAAAGCTTCGACGGGCTAACTAGTTATTTTGGCCGACAAGTTTTCTCTAGGCCTAATTTTCCCACAGACAATCTGATTCAACCATTTTTTGGTTTCATGGGACAATTTTTCCTATGTTTTGAACTTAGTCTTAACAACTTTATTGCCCATCATAACCAATATAATCAATTTCAAGCAAACTTAAAAGTTTTGGAGTAAAACCCTTCAATACATCTTGCACTAAACCACTCCTCTACTTCAATTAATGCTAAAATTATGATCAAGGATATTTTACTTCATTCACAACCTTGAGGGGAGATTCATGTTTATTTCATAGGAGCAGTCCCACCTCATAATTATTCAAAAAATTTAACTATGTTAAGACTCTGCTAGTTTCGACTTCCAAAAATTGGGAAGATAATTGGCACATCCCAAAAAATCACCTTAATAAGGCAAAATTCTTGATGAAACTTTCCAAACTAAATTCTTGACCATCCAAACTCCAATTTCAGTAAACATTTATTCAAACAAAATGTCTTGATGTGGCGAACCTAACACCACTAAAATTAGTCAAATTCAAGCCTAAATGGGCTCAAATCAAGGGCTAATTAAAGCATATTAGTTGGATGACCAAATTTTATCTAAATATGGCATGCTTATGTTCAAATCAAGAGGTTTGATGAGAGAAATCTAACATAATTCAGACATTATTGAAGCACTTAAATGCAAAATGAATGCCCAAGGATCGACGGAAACGATATGGGTTATCCAAAGAAGCACTCCGAATTTGTCTTGAATCATTTCCATATTTACTGTACATGCCACCCATAAAAACAATAAATATACCCCCCTCTTTCACATCAAAATGAACTTGGACCTATGGAAGCTTGCACCTTGAGCTAGATATTAAAAGAGTTATAAGGCTTAAAGAATCATGGAGCTTAGCCCCAAGCCCACCATTAGAAAACCCTCACTGCCCAGCCATCATTACTGAACCTCCACCTGATCATCACTATCAAACTTTCATCGGGCCAAAACCTCCATAAAGACTCCTATGACTGTTGTCGGACTACGCACCAGTCGACCTCTATCATCGATAGATTAGGGTTTCTTAGACCACCATTACACATCGACTACGGTCCTTTCAACCACCTTCACCCATTGACTATGGTCCCTCGGACCACCATCCCCTATAGAATATGGTCCCTCCAACTACCATCGTTCACCAACTCTAGTCTCTTTGACCTCCATCACTCATAGACTATGGTCTCCATGACCACCATCGCCAACCAAAGATGGTACTTTTGACAACCGTCCCCCTTCCATAATGGCCTCTTCGACCACCATCACTCGCTGACAACGATCACTCCGATCACTATTATCCTCCGACTACAATCCTTCCGACAACCATCTCCCCCTGACTATGGTCCCTTTAACCACCATTACCCACTAACTGTGATCTTTATGACTACCATCACCTATCAACAATGCTCCCTCCATTGATAGTTGACTATATATGTTGGTCTTTTCGACCATTGTCTCCCCTTTGTTATGGTCCCTCCAACCACCATCACCTTCCAACAATAGTCCCTCCGAATAACATTTCCCACTGACTACAATCCCTTTAACCATGATCACCCACTAACTATAGTCCCTCTAATCACCCTCGCTCATTGAAAATAATCCCTTTGACCACCATTACCCGTTGATTATGGTTGCTCAAACCTCTATCACCCACCGACTATAGTTCCTACGACCTTCGTCTCCCACCCACGATGGTCCCTATGACCACCTTCACCAAAAAATGTTGTTCCATCAAACACCATGCCACATTGACTATGGTCCCTCTAACCATCATCGCTAGCCATAACAGTCCCTTCATCCAGCGTTGTCCACCCATGATGGTCTCATCAACCACCATCACCCACTAATTACGATCTCTCCAACCACTATTTCCTCTCGATGATGGTTTCTCCAACCATAATCGTCTATTGATAGTGATCCCTCTAACCACCATCTCCCCTTGAGAATAGTCCCTTTGACCACAATGGTCCCCTCACTAAGGTCCCTCTGACCACTATCTCCCACAAATTACGATCCATTGGACCATAATAGCCCATCAACTAAGGTCCTTCAAGCAACTATCTCCCATCGAATATGGTTCTTCCAACTACGATCCCTCCGACTTCTGTCTCCAACAAACAATGGTCCCTCTGAATTCCATCGACCTCATACTATGGTCACTCTGAAAACCATTACCTGCCGATTGGGTGGCCATTAACCTCTATCACCTACCGACTACCCCATCAAACATTGTTCCCAACATATATGATCCCTCTAACCTACCTCGCCCATCAAATATAGTCCTGTGATCTACATCACCCACCAACTATGGTCCCTTCTACCACCGTCGTCTGCTAATAATGATCCCTCTGACCGCCATCGCCAATCGACAATGATCCCTTTGATCTCCATTGCCCAACAACTATGACCGCTCTGACCTTGATTTCCCATTGACTAAGATCCCTTTGACCTCCATAGCCCACTGACTACGGTCTCACCAATATCTATCCCGTGCTTACTACTGTCCCGCTGACCTCCATCACTGTAGACTATAGTCCCTATGACCTAGTTTCCCACCAACTATGGTGCCCCTGACCCCCATCACTACCGACTATGTTGACCTCTGCCACCCATTGGCTGCTGTCCCCCTGACCTCTGTCGCACACTGATTACAGTCCCATCGATCACCATTGCGAACTATGGTCCTGCTGACTTCCGTCACTTGTCGAATATGGTCTTCCAACCTCTATTGCCCAAATAAAATCCTACGAACCGAATGAATTGGCCAACACTCTCTACAAAATATATCTCAAGACATTCGGTTCATCCAACCCCATCAATGTAAACTACTCTATATGACGTTCTGTTGTTGCATTGATCCAATGTCTTCCCCAGGAGAAAGAGCATCATTTGTAATTATTTTTAATATCTAAAAAGTAATTGGGTTAAATAAAAGGATTTTATCATTTTTATAACTACTATTTATTTATTTTATAATTGTTATTCTAGTTATATTACCAAGAAAAAGAAAATCATATCCCATAAACAAGAAAAGAAAAAAATCTTTAAGTTGGGCTCTTTATCTCTGGAATATATATTTATTCATTTTTATTTTTATTCAATATTTTTATTCTTAAATTATTATTATGCAATTCACATTCGTATAAAAGTGTATAAAAACTTTCATATCATGTGACCAAGTTGTATATATTGGACAACGAAGCAATTAAGCGCCATCCTTTTCTTTTGTATGGCCCATAAATTGACTCTTAAGTACATGAACTCTACTAAGGAACATAATTTCTTGCTTTTGAAGCAGTCAAGCTTGGTTGCTTGAAAAGTCTATAAAATTTGGGCTAATAAAATAAAATATATGTTGCAAATTAGTAAAATAACTCTTAATACATGATTATTATTTTCTAGTAAGGAAAAGCAAACCAAATGAGATTGATAATCAGGAGAAGAAAAGAAAAAAAAAAAGGTAAATTATTCTACTGAATATATGTTGTTTATTTATTTTTTTACTTTTATATATTTTCTTACTTCATAAATTATCATTATGCAATTTACATCACAGTTTCGTATGAAAGCATATAAAAACACATCATATCGTACAGCTCCTTTTCTTTTGTAGGGCTCGTACTTGACTTTTATATCCTTGAGGCATTCAAATTTGGCTGCTTCAGAAGTCCATTAAAAATAAAAAATTTGCGCAGATTCAAACTAAAAAATTTATATAAAAAAAGACTTATAAAAAGTCAATTAAATTTGATGACGACCACAACCTTCTCATCATATTATAAAATCATTCAATTAATAGTTAGATGCCAAAGCCTCTACACCTGAATGAAGAAACAATAAGGGAAGCTTAGAGGATGCCATCACTTTTGGAATTGTCTTTCTGTTTGATTTTCCTCTCTTTCACGGAAATAATCATAAGCCATGGCAAAGAAAGTTGCTCATCATCTTGCGGCAGCCTCCAAAACATCAGGTATCCTTTCCACCTTAGAGGTGATCCGATTGAATGTGGTAGTTCTGATTTTGAACTCAACTGCGAAGGCAACAATACAATATTAGATATCCATCAAAGGAAGTATTATGTCAAAGATATATCATACCGTGATTATAAAATCATGCTTGTTGATGTTGGTTTGTTTCACAACAACTGCGGTCTTCCAGGTGGATCAATATATCCAGGTGATTCGGGTGAAACATTTTGGTCCGAGCTCTATTATCAAGATCAAGTTACATTTATTAGCTGCTCAGTAAAGCTCAATCAATCAAACTCAAATATTTTGTCTTGTCTCAGCAAGAACAACGCTACTATCTATGCGACATTTATTTCTTTTTATGTTGGATACTTCCCAGAAAATTGTCAATTTCTATACACTATTCCACTGAACGAAAATGATGGACTTACCAAGTTTGATCAACTCAAACTAGGTTTTACGCTTAATTGGCACCCTCCTATTAATTCAATGATAGATGCCATCCACATTTGCGCTAAAACTGCAGGATTGTAAGTATACAAAAAATTACACATACAAACTTTATATTATCTTACTTCTAATCTTCATTTCCTAAATGCAGTACAAAATTTTTTGAGTGGGAATCATCAAATGTTATTAATGGAGTAAAAGTCATGACCACATATGGTGTGATAAGACATTTCCATTTTGAATTTGATTTCTTGGCATGTCTCCATGACAAGCGGTACCGTCAGTTAATATTTACCTTCTATGTAGCAGCAGTAGTTATCATAGTATTGGACATAACACTCCTAATACTAGGTAGGAACATATTTTCATATAAAACTTTGAATTAACTGTAAAATGTTGAGTGACGGCCAAATTATATTCTTGCAGTGTTATTATTAATCGGAAGATTTCTATTTGCACCATTATGTGTTCTTTCGTTCCTTGCATACAACTTATTCAAGCTTATCAAGCCTATTGATGTCGTTGAGAGGTTTCTGCAAAACCAAAAAGCCCTCTCACCTTCAAGATATACATACAATGAGATTATCACAATTACAAGCAATTTCAAAGAGAAGCTAGGACAAGGAGGCTTTGGGTCCGTTTATAAAGGAAGAATCCCTGGCAATATTTTGGTAGCTGTAAAGATGTTGGGGAAATCCATGGGTGATGGAGAGGATTTTATTAATGAAGTATCAACTATTGGTATGATTCATCATGTAAATGTAGTTCAACTTGTGGGATTTTGTGTTGATGGATCTTATAGAGCTCTGGTTTATGAGTACATGGCTAATGGATCTCTTGATAAATACATTTTTAATTCAAACAAGGCAAATAGATTCCTCAACATAGAGAAGCTTCTTGAGATTGCCAAGTCTGTGGCCAAGGGACTTCATTATCTACATCAAGGATGTAATATGGGGATTCTGCACTTTGACATAAAGCCTCATAATATCCTTTTGGATCATAAATTTACACCAAAGATCTCTGATTTTGGCTTAGCAAAGTTGCACCCTAAGGGCCATAGTCTTGTCTCAATCAGTGCTGCTAGAGGAACAATTGGATACATTGCGCCTGAATTAATATCTAGAAGTTTTGGGACTATATCTCATAAATCAGATGTATATAGCTTTGGCATGCTTCTAATGGACATGGCTGGTGGGCGTAGGCATGCTAACCTGAAAGCAGATGATTCTAGTCAAGTTTACTATCCATCATGGATTTATGATAAGCTACAAAAGATGGAAATGTCTAAAAACTTTGACATTTCTGAGATTGATGATTTAGAGAGGAAGCTATGCAAGGTGGGTTTGAGCTGTATTCAAACACGGCCTATAGATCGCCCTTCCATGATTAATGTTTTGGAAATGCTAGAAGCTGATGTGGATTCCTTACAAATGCCACCAAAGCCTTTCTTCTCTTCTTCAGATCCAGTGTCTTCAATATACTTTTCTATGGATTACTCTGAATCTGAATTATCAATAAGTTTATAGAACATGTAATACATAAAAAAGGTGTATCACTTTTTAGTATTACCCGTAAAATCTCATTATTGGTTATTTTTTATATATTATATTTTACATTCTATTAAATCATATTTTGTATTTAAATGTGATGAGTATTATATTTTACTTCTATAAAAATCAAAGCTAAGTTGTTGAAAATATGATCTATTTTCATTAGATATAAGATAAGCTTGTGTCATATTCTACAAATACTCCATTTTTTTAATACTCTCTACTCTTCTGGCGATTTGGAGGTGATTTAGGGCTTTCGTTCCCAAGCTCTTCTCTCTTCGTCCATGGAAAAGGATTTTGTGGTTTTTTCTGCTCGATTTTTTTCTTTTGTGTTTGCTTCATATTATTTTCATTTGAGTTTGTAGTTTTGTTTCTGGTTTTGTTATTTTCGAGAGATGTCGACTCCGTTGTTATCTATCCCTCCGTCTGTTGTGCTTCCGAATGGCAAGTCCCAGTTGTTTAAGGAGGTTTTGGCTGGTTCTTCTACTTCTGCCAAACTTCAGTTTGTTCATACTTCTTTTAAAGGTTGTCCGGCTTTGATGTTTGATGACTCTATGGTTTCGATGTTGGTTGCTCCTTTTGTTCTTACGCTGATTGGCGAGTTCCTTCTTAGGCGGCCTAATCTGGATGTTATTTATTAGTTTTTCATTAATCTGAAATTCTTGTAATGGTGATGAATTGATTCATGTTCAGGAAGTTAATCTTAACTCTACCTCTTCTTTACATGTTGTTTGTCAAAATATGGATGAACAAAGTATTGCTACTAATCTAAATAATAGTTCATCCTTTGATAATGCTCCTCCTGTTTCTAACAAGATCTTTCCTCATGTGAAGGCCGTCTAGTTAAAAAATAATTGTGCTAATAAGGAGCTCTCTCAACTTGATGTGAATGTCTAGGAGATTGACCAAACTGGTGTGGTGAAGGATAACTGTGGTAATGAATTGAGCAATAAAACCATTGTGGAAGATGGTGCTTTCTATGAGGAAGATGAAATGCCTCTTGAGAGGGGGCAGGCAGGTATGATTAATGACAATAAGTTTTCTTTGAATTATCAATATCATAGTGATGATTTTACTGACACGGAGGATATGGATATGATGGCTAAATGTTTTGCAAGAGATGATAATGACACTAATTATTCCATGATTCATAGTAGGAGAGGTAAGAAGCACAAGAACTTCATTTTACAACCTCCTAGAACCACTCGTTCGCATACTTCTCATTAATTTTCTTTTTTTAATGTTTAATGCTATTATTTGGAAAGTTAGGGGTATTTGGTGTCCTTCCTACATTAAGAGTTAAAAACTTATGCCTCATTTATAATATTTCTATTCTTGTTTTGCTTGAGCGACTTATTTCCTCTGATAAGTTACTTAGTATTGCTAAATTATTGGGATTTAAATATGATATTTCGAATGTGGCCAATAAAATTTGGGTGTTTTGGAATTATCATATTCATATAGATATTATTGGAGACTTTACTCAAGTTATGCATTGTAGTATTGAAAGTTCTAATTTTGAATGTTATGCCTCTTTTGTTTATGTTGCTTCTTCTCATTATACAAGAAAATTTTTATGGAATCAAATCATTAACTTTCATAGTATTTGTAACTTATTCGGAATTGTTGGAGGGGATTTTAATACTATCTCTAAATCTTCTAAGAGCATAAGGGGCTCTCTCCCTATCTATCAATCTATGGAGGATTTTAATAATATGATTATGAATTGTAATTTAATTTATATTGGCTTCTCTAGTAATAAATTCACTTGGAACTGTGGGCTTTTATGGAAAAGGTTGGATCGAGTATTATTTAATGATTGCTGGCTTAACTATTTTGATTCTACTACAGTTGAGCATCTTAGCAGGACCCTCTCTGATCATTCTCCCCTGCTTATTAGACTTAAGACTAGATCTATGGACTCTCCTTCTCAATTTTGGGTTTCAAAATATGTGGTTGCTTCATGATTATTTTATGAACTTGGTTTAGAAAAATTGGCATGCTCCTTTACATCCGAATAATTCTATTTTTAACATGAGGAGATTTTGGTTTAAGCTAAAAAGGCTCACGCAAGTTTTAAAATGATGGAATCATACTGTTTTTAAATCTTGTCTCTAACATTTTAAATGCTGAAGAGAAAGTTAATGCTTTTGAGAATTAGTGTCAATTGGTGCCTTCTGATATAAATTTTAGTTTATTGAGAGATGCTAAAGATTGCTTTTGTAAATTACAAGCTCATGAGAAAATTTTCAAAAACAAAAAGCTATTGTTAAACATTTGGTTGAAGGTGATAGCAATACTAAATAATTCTATGCTTTGGTTAAGAGGAAACGTGCTATTAATTGTATTCATAAAATTAATCATGATGATGGCTCTGTTACTGAGGATGATGTGGAAATTGCTAATTTAGCTATCCATCATTTTCAAAATAATCTTAATAAGGCTTTTAGTCTGACTATTATTGACAATCCTTCTATCATCCCTAACCTTATTTCTCAAGAGGATAATGAATTTTTTTTTTTAAATCTCCTTCTTTTGAGGAGGTTAAAGAGATTATCCTTGGTATGAATGATGATTCAGTTGCCGGGCCGGATGGTTTTACGACTAAGTTTTATCAGAAATCATGGCATATTATTTGTAATGATCTTTTTTCTACTGTTATTGATTTTTTTGTTTGTAATTCTATTCTTAAGTTTTTTACATCTACTTCTATTGGGATTATCCACAAGAATAACTTTGTTAGTAATTGGAATGATTTTAGACGTATTAGTTTGTGCACCTTTTTTTTATAAACTACTTTCTAAAATCCCAATGAACCGTTTAACGTTGTTTTTGCCTAAAATTTTCTATCGTTTTTAAATAGGTTTTTGTTAAAGGGCGTGCTATTGCTGATAATATTATGTTGGCCCCAAGAATTTTGTCAAGATCTTCATGTTAAAGTTAGACGTGGAAATATGATTTTGAAACTTGATATTACCAAGGCTTATGATAACATTGATTGAAATTTTCTTTGTAATTTTATGAAATTGTTTGGCTTTGACTTGAATTTTATCAATTTTATTAAAAACAACATTAAAGGCCCCTACTTTTCTATCATTGTTAATGGTAAGAGCAATGATTTTTTTAAAGCTTCCCTTGGGCTAAGACACGGTGATCCTATATCTCTTGCCCGCTTCATTATTGCTGCAGAGTACCTTTCTAGAGGTCTTGCCAACCTTTTTGAGAATTGTCCTAGCCTCTATTTTAGAACTTTGGGTGGTTGTTCTATCTCTCATTTATGTTTGGCTGATGACTTTATCATTTTTATGAATGCTTCGCTTAATAAACTTAACAGACTCATGAGTATTTTTCACAAATTTGAAATGGTTAGTGTCCTTCCTCTAAATAAACATAAGTGTTTCTCTATTTCTTCCAAGAAAGCGCCTAATGATTGTATTGTGGCTATTAAAAATTTAACTGATTTTAGTCATGACCATTTGCCTATGAAGTATCTTGTGGTGCCTCTTTTTAAGGGTAAAAAGAAAACTTTTCTTTTTGATGATTTAATTACTATTGTGCAAAACAAACTTTGTCTTGGGATTCTAATTTTTTGAGTTTTGGAGGTAGATTAATTCTCATTAAAAATGTTCTTTGCTCTTTGTCTGTTTATATTTTTCAAACTTTGCTTCCTACTCAGGCAGTTTGTAACAGGATTGACAGGATTTTCAATAATTCTTTTTGGAAAGGGGCTAGTAGCAATTCTAAAATTAACTAGTCCTCTTGGGACCAATGTTGTGGTATCTTGGATGAAGGGACCTTGGGGTGTAACACTATGAATTATTTATCCCATGCTTTCTATTTTAAGTTATGGTACAACTTTCATACTAATATGAGCCTTTAGGCTACTTTTATGGTTGCCAAATATTGTGGGGGTAAACATTCGACTACGTGCTAGTTTAGCAAAGGTGATTCTAAAGTGTGGCAACGTCTTTGCAAAGTAAATAGGGTTGTTGAGCCCTTTATCTATTGGGGGCTTGGTGGTGGTAATATTTTCTTTTGACAGGATCGTTGGTTGGGGGGCCAATCTATTAATTCTATTACAAATACCTCTTCCTCTGCGACTGTTAAGGTGAATTATTTCCTTACTAACAATTGTTGAGATTATGAGAAACTTTCTAGTGTTCTTCCTGATTCTATTATTCAACAAATTTTGAATCTCCCTCTGAACACAAATTCTAATTATGTTATGTTATGTGCTTTGACTAAAGATGGTAACTTTAGATTAAAGGATGCTTGGCATTTCTTTAGATCCAAGCATGAGGTTTTCAAGATCTTTTATATGATTTGACATAAAAGCATTCCTACCACGGTTGTTATTTTTACTTGGATAATTTTACATAAGTTTATATCTACGGATGATAATTTAATTAAAAGAGGCTTTATCTTATCGTCTAAGTGCCCATGTAGTTATCATATAGATAATATGCATCATGTTTTTCTCTCTGGTCCTTTAGCTATAAAAACTTGGTCTTATTTTGATGAAAATTTTCATTTAAATTATTTTAATGCCAAATTCTCTATTAAAGCTATGCTTAATTGTTGGTTTAATAAGCCCAAAGGCCATATTAGAAATATTATTCCTTCCCTTATCTTATGGTATTTATGGTTGGATAGGAAAAACTCTCATTTTATTGGCGTGTTTATGAACCATCATAGAATTATCCAAAATGTGAAAGACAAGGTTGTTGATCTTTATTCTGCTAAGTTGCTCTCTGTCAAGAACTTTAAAAATTATTTTTCTATTATAGCTGATTTAGGTCTTAAGTTAGAGGTGGATAATCTTCCTAAAGAACCTAGATTTATTTATTAGACTAAGCCCCCTATTAACTCTTATAAGCTAAATGTGGATGGTGCTATCATGGATTCCAATGTGAGTTGTGTTGGGGTCTTGAGAGATTCTCATGGTAATTTTATTTTGGTTTTTACTGGTCCTTTACTTAATTATGATGTTAACTATGTTACTACTTTTGCTATGCTCCATGGCTTAAGACTTTGATTTTCTCTTGATCTTACTAATATTGGTATTGAAGTTGGCTCTAATTATTGCTTACAATCTTTTAACTCTGTGGATGATACGGTTTGTACTTCTATCATGTTTTATATTATGAGGGATATTAAAAATTTACTAAGACTTATGAACTGCTCTTTTTTCATTGTCCTAAAGGAATGTAATGCAATGCGCTAATTGGATTGCCAGGTGGGGGTGTGGCTTGGAGTCTATAGCTGACTTCTCATCCTCTAACCTTCCTGCTCCTTTGAAAGGCATATTAAGACTGGATAAAATTGGTTTACATTATATTAAATTTTAATGGTGCTGCTTGTATTAGTTTATTGTTGGTTATCTGGTTTGGTATCTGCCAGCTTATCTATTTTTGTTGCCTTGTCTTTTGGTTATTGGTTCTTGGGTGGCCTTGCTTGTTGCTCATTTTTCTTTGTTCATTTTACTGTTTCCTTGGTTTGTTTAAGGCTTTTTGTATTTATTTGTGGTTGTTTCTATAGTCCTGTTAGCTGCCCTATTTTTGGCTTTTATTTGGGGGCATTTTGGTGCCTATTGAGTGATGGTTTCCTGGACCATTTGGTTGGCTGGTGCGGGCTTGTTGGCTAGTTCCTAGGAGTTTATTGCTGGGGCCTGTCTATTTTCCTGGGTTTGGTTGGTTATTTATTTCATTAACCTGTGTTGCATTTCTTTGTGATTATTGTTGCGTATCTGATTTCAAGAAATAGAATTTTGATGATAGCAAACACATCTGTTTCTCTATGACTGCCTTGACTATTAACAGTTCAGGTCCATAAGAACAAGACTGCAAATTGAACCAGCTCAAGATTGGGACTATTCAAACATGAGTCAGTTTATATTTTTCCCTTTTCTTGAGTCTATTGTAAAAGATGTGGTTCATGATGCTAAGTAACCTTGCACACACACACTTTGGGAGAATTTCTGACTATTTCATAGAGTTTTCTATTTTTGGTAACATCATTCAGAATGATCCATAAATCGTCCTGGACGATCTGTTCAAAAATAGAAACCCTAATTAGGGCTTCCTGGTTAAGGCAGCTGTCATTAAGCACATCGTCCTGAATGATATTTGTATCGGCCGGAACGATATGCTAAAATAAGAAAGAATCAGCCGCCAGATCTTAGATATTCTTTATTTTTGGACATCGGTGTTCTGGATGATGTAGCACAATTATGCCTAAATTAATCTGATAATTAAGGAAAGCAATTAAGGCTTGATTGATACAATCATATCGTCCTGGATGATCACAGGATCGTCTGGGACGATCAGTGCAAAAACCTTAGCTTTTCTTGGATGATCACATATCAGACAACGTCTATTTAGAGCGATGTTTTGGATGATTTTCACAGATTTGAACTCATCGTCCATTACAATCGTGAGATCGTCCTGGACGACTAAGCTATTTTTTAATCGTCCAGACATCCATTCAGAGCGATGGTCAAGCTGATATTCTGTGATTTGAACTAATCATATAGGACAATATTTAATCAACCTAGACGATATGAACAAAATCTTCTGATCGTCCCAAATCGTCCTAACTGATTGAGACTAATTTGCACTGATCGTATAAGATGATATTCATATCATCCTGGACGATAAAGTCAGCAAGTTGAAATTAATGAGCTATTCCGATGCTCTTCTATTTAAGAACTTGTTCTACCCTTTAGACATCTTTTACTACTGTCTTGACCTGAGAGTGCCTAGTGGAGAGGATGAGTGAGGGTGAGAGAGAGAGAGCATCTTATGAGGGAGAGTTTGTGAGGGGTTTCACAAGGGTTGCTCCAAGAAAGGATCCAAGTCTTCTTCTTCGATTATCATCCCTTGTTCTTAGAGGTTTAAGAGAGGTTCACTTCAACAATCGATCGAGATTCTTTGCCTGCTTCAGGAGGAAGCAAAAGGAGTTGGGTTATCTGCCTCAGCGGGGTCAGAGGAAAGGAGGTTTTGTAAAGGCTTCTCCACCTTTCTGTGGGAGCAAAATGAGAGTTACTGAGTTTACTGCAATACCCGGAGGGCGCCTCCAGGGAGTGGACGTAGGTCGAGTTGACCGAACCACTATAAATCTCTGTGTTCTTTTACTACTTTTTTTCCGTTTTTAATTTCCGCACTTTTCTTTGTGATGAATTGTGATTTGAGTTTTGTGTTTTGATTAAGAAATTTTTAAAAATACCAATTCACACCCCCCCCCCACCTCTTGCTTAGTTTCAGGCTAGTTCATAAGGTCTTAACATCCCTAACGAACTTTTAAGTGTTATCAGAGCGGGATTCATAAAAATATTTTTGAAAACTTTTGAATTTCGATCTATGGCTAACTCCAATAATCATAATATAGCGGAAGGGTATTCCATTACCCGACCACCTTTGTTTGATAATATTCCTTTTGATTTTTGGTAAACTCGCATATCTACGTTTTTACAGTCAATTGACTATCGTATGTGGATGCTTGTTAAAGAAGGATATTCACCTCCTTCACGTGAAATAAATGGTATTAAAACTGAACTTTCTTTTATTGAACGAACTTTTGATAATAGGGATTTAACACACCTTAATACAAAATGTTCGGCAGAAGTCCAGCGACGGACAAAAGTCCCGTGACTGGCATAAGTCTGACGTCAGGTAGAAATTTGACAATTGGTTGAAGTTCAGCGTTGGGCAGAATTCTGACAACAAGTGAAAGTCCGGTGTGGGATATAAATCTGATGACGATTGGTGGACGGGCAGAACACCAGCATCAGTTGGTGGTCAGGCATAATTAAGACATTGGTCAGCATTCGGGTAGAACTTTAACATTGGTCAGCTGCCTGGTGAAAGTACGGTGGTAGTCGAGGATGAGTCTCTTCCTTCTCTTCCTTTTCTTACTTTTCTTCTTGCTTAATTCTGGTGTCAATTGCTGATCGGGCAAAACTCTGACGTCGGTCTTCTGCTGGTGAAAGTGCGGCGATGGTCGAGGAGTCTCTTCCTTCTCTTCCTTGCTTCCTTGTATTCTCTTCTTGCTTCCTTGTATTCTCTTCTTGTATTCTCATCGAGGCGCTCGATTCAACTATAAGCACACCATATGTCGATCTTAGTTCTTCATTTTAAAAACCCTCTATAGACATAAATGACATCAAAACCATATACATTTTGAGCATAAAAACCAAGATCATACTTCTCCCAACCAAGCAACAGACAAACAACTCATTTGACATTGAAACTCAACTAAAATATAATTATAAGAAAGGAGTTTTGATGTCATTTATCCTTCCCACATTGCAAGAAAATACGCCTGACTATTCAACACAATTGTTAACATCACTTTTCATACAAAACTCAATCAAGTAGAGAAGAAAACAAGCTCAAAGAAGGCATAGAGATATTTAATCATCCATGAATTTTTATAACTAAGCATGCTTTTAACAATATGAATTGCTATGAATCTATAAGACACATGATTACTTTCAAAAGAGTTTCCAACATCCCCACTATATGCCATCAAATCCTTCAAAAGAGTTTTTTAACTCAAATTCATAAACTTGATTTTATGCCAAACATACCATATTTTGCCAAAAAATTTACAATCAATAATGCATTTTTTTTTTTTTGCTCATGACAACTCATCAAGCCTTCTCCAATAACTAAGAAATATCTCCTTCAAATCAACAGGTATGGATAAAATTCATGGACTGACAAACTTGATCATCATAAAGAAACACCAACAATGTCAAAATCCATAGAGAACAAAGTCCAGAACAGCCCATGGAATTTCAAAAATTCTATTTAGATGCTTAGGTTGAGTGGGACACTGAAAGAAGTCAATGATTCGCGAACTTCTTCCCAAAACTCATAAAATTTGTAACATGGAACAACATCATGAATCCTTCCAACATAAAGCAAACATTAAAACTCTATAATACAAAATATTCTCCAACATAAAAAACACTTTTAAAGCTTTCTTTCACACATCGAATTTTAGAATTCTTTCAACAAATTTTCACTTCTCATGCCACATGCCTCCTAAAAAAAAATTAAAGAAGGGACTCATGAACTTCCCAACATAAAGCTCATAACCCCTTTCAAAGCTCAAAGAGAGCAATTCCAACCAGAAAAACATATGACTCTCTATTGAATCAAATTGAGCTTGAAAACAAATCATAAAACGCATGTAAGTTTTTCGATCTCATTGAGAAATATCAAGCAGCCAAATAATTTAATGAAACAAAATATAAGTATGCATGCTAAACTTTACCAAATACCCAAAACTTTTATGCATATGTTAAAAATTCATATGTCCAACATCACATTCCGACACTAGTAGACAATACTTCATCAAAATTTATGAGAGAGAACAAAGGAGGGACCATACATCCATGAAACTAACAAAATCTATGACTAAATGATGGCTAAACATAGCTCTAAAGAAGAAAAGCCCACCACTACTTGCCAATGATTTATAACCAATATCACATTATGGGAAGAGAAGAGAAACAATTCCCCCTACTTGAAGCAACCAAATCTCTCAACAAGACACTTTCTAACCTCTCATAAGGATGACACTAATATGAGAGCTTTGATTGAACGAGAACACACTTAAACATGATGTGTATAGCTTAAAAAAAAAAAAAAAAAAAAAAAAAAAAAAAAAAAAAACCTAAAAGAAGAGAACCTTGCAATCATACATCTAGTTCCTTTTCCACTATTTTAAAAGATAATAATCACCAACTTATGCATTCTTTCAAGATTTAGAAGAGACTAATCATGGTTTTTTTTTTTTTTTGAAATGTGTGAGAAGAAAATCAATCTAACCACAATTTATTTTCAAAAAGAAAACTTAAAAGGCATATTACAAATTCCCAATCAGATGAAATCCACAAAGTTTCTCATATCGAATGAGTGCCAACAAAGTGCAATTATATATGATAAATCTCCCACTTACTCATGATTCTTGGAATGCAAATAACTCATAAGCCCTTGACAATGAACATTGCAACTATTAGAACGTAAGAAAGCCATCATCTCACAAAAGAATGGAAAACACCAAATAGTGTTACTTCGATCTCTTAAATCCATCAACAAACTAACATTCCCACCAAAGTCGCACTGTTTAACTTATATATTAGGGAAGGAAAAGAGCATGAATATAGTTCAACTTCTTTCACATTAAGTCATCTCAAATATGAATATCATGATATCTTGCGAATAGCACAAATGAAGCAATGAACTAGGCAAGCCATAACATAAAGTACCTTCATAAAAAGAGAAGAGATTTTTTTTTACTTTTGAAAACTATCAAATAGCACAAATAAAATTAATGATTTTTGTTTTGTTGACGAGCTTCTAAACGTTCCGTAGAGGGAATTTCTATATAAAGAAGATTATCATTTTTTTTTATAAAGAAGATTATCATATAAACCTTCAATACGAGCAAAAATGAATCTGACCTCCTTTAGTGACATTTTTGTCGAACGGCTAGTGTACAGTGTTCTTAAAGTCACCCCAAACAAGTTGACATGAAACTTCCTATTTTCATAATAACACATTCACATTAAATCCTTAGACTGCAAAAATTTCAAAAGAGCATGCTTGAGATTCATCAAGACGAATAGTAAAGAGAATACCAACCACATGAGGAGAATGGAAGAAGAAGATTAGAAGAAGAAGGTGAGAAGAAGAAGAAGAAGAAGAAGGGAAGGCAGCAGAAGAAGGATAAGAAGAAGAAGAAGAAGAAGAAGAAGAAGAAGAAGAAGAAGAAGAAGAAGAGAAGGAAGGAGAAGGAGAAGAAGAAGAATAAGAAGAAGAAGAAGAGAAGGTAGAAAAAGGAGAATAAGAAATCCAAGAAGTTACCTGCAAGAGGAAGAACCAGCAAAGGGGGGGTTTCAGCTACTAGGCACGGATGGGAGCTGGAGTCGGAGGGGGAGAGGGGGCTGTCGGGTTCTGTCACCTTGCTGTGTGAAATCGAGAGAGAGATCGATAGGAGGAGCTCTTCTGTTCAGCTTGTTTACTCGAATGGGCAGAGAGCTTTGGCTCTTCTTGCTGGCGAGAGAGAGAGAGAGAGAGAGAGAGAGAGAGAGAGAGAGAGAGAGAGAGAGAGAGAGTCTATTTTTGCCTTACTTATGCGAATGAAAAGCCAACCAAATAAAGAATCCTCCGATGCCCTATTTGAGAGGAATTTTTATTTGGTTTGGTTGACCGGATGCAAGAAACATCCGGTTATAGGCAAAAAAAATGCGGTACCAAGGTGTACCGAGTTTTTCAAAAAACTCGGTACACCTCGGTACCGAGTTTTTTTTTGCCTAAGACTGAATGTTCCTCTGCATCCGATCGGAGGACGTAATAACGGCTCCCCTGAGAGGGTAGATCCACCCCTTGCTTGAACGTCTTACCGAAATGACGATATCATGTAGTCGAGGTACCTGGCAACATAGGATTTCAAACTTTGGGATGATGGGAGCCGTGGATGCAATTTATTGGATTCAAATTAATTTAGAATGTCAATGAAATTTTAATTAGAATTAGGTTGAACCCTTTTGAGCTGAAATTAAGTTCAAATCAAACCCAATTCAACTCAATTCGGGTTAACGAGGTCAACAGTAGTCTTCAACTTTCTATTGTATTCAATAGGAACTCTTTGTAGTATATAAATTAGACGTTTTGTTTCAGTTTTTCTCCAATCAGATCTTTGGGTTAGTTTTGTCACAATGAGACACAATACGACCTGTATAATATTCAATCATACTGGGTTGGGTTTGGGCATGAACAATCAATCTAGATGTTGTTCTCTAACCATGGGATAATTATGTTATTACTCAACATTTGTAATTCTATTATATCTATAAAATTCATTGTTGAAATAGTACTTTAAAATTAATACCCAAGTTATTGGTTCTTAAGAATATCTAAAAATTCCATTTTTTTGTTTCATCTTTTATTTTTTATAATCCATATAGGATTGACAATGATTATCTATTAGATGTTCAACAACAAAAATCTGGTGGCATTGATTTGTTAGTGATGGTGTCGGGGAGGAGCTTTAAGATTCTTCTTTCGAGCCCCAAAGCTCTCCTCTTCTTCCTCTTTCATTTTCTCCTCCTTTTCCACCTTGCCTCCTCCCAAAGTTAAAAATGATAGGTCTATTTATTATTTTTTGTGAGTGGCATGGCTAGTAAATAGGGAGAAGATTAACAACAAGTTGGGAGTATTTCAATGGATGGCCGATGTTAATTCCCTCAATCATGATTATTTATCGAACTTTTAAGTATCTTAATGATGTTAGAATTAAAAAAAAAATCTCGTTGAATTTGTTTCATCTAGCCGCTCAATTCGACTATAAGCACGCCACATTTGGATACCATTTTGTCATCCAACTATTACTCTAAATCTTCCTAGTACTTTAGTCATTTGGATTGGATTGGATCAAATTTGGTGTCGTTGGGTTCGTCTTCTTGAGATGTTTGATTCAACTATAAGCCTGGTATAAGTAGAAATAGGATTATCCCAAATTTAATTTTGGAAGTTTTCGATTCATATTTCCATCAAGATTCGCACTAAATATAGGTTATTTTTTGTGACGTATTTCCTCGCCTATTTTTAGACATCGAAACCTGCATAGTCTAAAAATATGTGTTGGACTGCTTCAAATTGTCATAATATAACAATTTATTTTTTGGGTTATTACGAGGCGTGACCACTCCCTAGAAATTAATATGGACCTCCCCTTAAGTCATTGAATCAACTAAAATACCCTTAATCAAAGTTTCGTCATCCCGATAATCGTCCTGTATGAATAGAAGGATTTTTCATATCGTACTGTACTGGTTTATATCGTACTGTACGATTGTATTCAGAATTTTTGCCTGTTCATAAACCTTTATATCAGGATGAAGGCTATTTTGTATTGATCGTATTGTACAATATTGATCGTACTGTACGATATTGGATCGTACTGTATAAAAACTTATGTTTTTTAATGTGTGACTGAGAGAGAGGAACATGATTAGAGAGGGATTCCTTGGGAGAGAGCTCTTAAGAAGATTTTAGGGTTTGTGAGAGGAAGGAGAAGGTGGGCTTTATGAATGAGAAAGAGTGTGAGGGAGATCACACAGTTGCTCCAAGCTTGCTGCACTTTGCTCCTCCTATTGCCCTAGAAGATCTTGTGGGAGGCTCTTTGAAGGGGAGATTCTTCTACATCCATGTGCTCTAAGGTACTCTGCCTTTTTTCAGGAGGGAGAAAAATGTGAAGGTGCGCTGCCATCACCAGGAGGGTGACAAAGCGCTTGGCTCTCCGCCACACCGGGTTGGTGAAAGTGAGGTTTGTAAGGACTTCTCCACCTTGCTATGGGGGCAAAAGGAGAATTATTCTTTTGTAGTGAAATTCTTGGAGTGGAGGACTCCACGGAGTGGACGTAGGTCAAGTGACTAAACCACTATAAATCTCTGGTGTGATTTTTCCTTACTGCATTTTATTTATTTTTTGCATTTTATTTTCGTTTAAATTGCTTTATGAAAATCATTGTGAAATTCATTATTGCAAATTCTATTTTAATAATTCACTTTTGTATTAATTAATTTTCTTGTTTAAATTTTAAAAACACAAAAAATAGAACTCCTATTTATGATTGTCTTTTATTGCAACAAATTTCCAATTCACTCCCTCTCTTGATGCATCTCATAATTTCAACAACAACTTTCAAAAAGTTTACTTCACCCTCAAGAACTTTTCAACATCCTTTATAAAATGCTACAGCCTTTCCAAACAAATCGTAAGTTTTAGAATTTAAGAAATTCATGAATTTGATCCTTGCATCAAAAAAATCTTTTAACAAGTTAATTTAAATATTATACAACCCAACATATATTTTTTTATCATTAAAGCAAGCATATCACTTCATTAGCTCAGACAACCAACATATTATTTCACTCATTATCTTAAGTATCTTAATGGTATTTAAATAAAATTATTGATATGTATTACTTGATTGATATCATCAATAAGAAATTTATGAGAAAATCTAAATAAACTTCTACATCCAAATAAATGTTTAAGAAAATATTTTATTAACAAATAATTATAATAACAACATAGAAGGATAAAGCAGACCAAAATACTAAGCAAACTAATCAATCCTCCAAAAATTCCTCATGATTGGTTGAGATTCAAACATCTAAAATTTCTTCATGATTTGTTGAGACATTAACATTGCCAAGTTGGCCAGAAGAAGGAACAAATGATGTTGGGTACATCTCTAAGCTCTAAAAGTTGGTGTTTGAACAACTTTGCACATTGATGGACGTTCCACTTGATTTCACTATATGCAATAAAGTGCTATTATGGCAAGCCTTCTCATAATTTCTTCATTGCCTCCATTTCCATGGCTAATCCCACGCTATTACTATGGAGCAACTTGTTATGTATACACTCTCAAAAATAAATTTTACCGTGGTTCTCAATTAAAGGATAAACATTTTTCCTCCTTTCTATAATTTCTAGCATAAGCATTCCATAAATATATACATCAGATTTATGAGAGATTGAGACCAATTTTCTAGAGTAGGCCTTTGGTGCAATGTATCCCATATTGTCTCTTGTAGCGCTTTTTGTCGCAATACTTTCATCTTAAAATCAAAAATTCTTAGATTTAAGTCAAAATCTAATAAAACATTATGGGGTTTGATGTCAAAATGAAGAACTCTTTGATTGCATCCTTGGTGCAAATAATTGATCCCTTGGGCAATGCCAATTACAATCTCATGCAACTCCATACTAAAAAAGTCATGTCTCTTTTTTATTTACCAAAGAAAATAAACTTTTCTAATGAGTTATTTGGCATGAACTCATACACCAGGGCTTTGTTGGCTCCATTTGAGCAGAACCCCAAGAGATAAACACATTGACATGGTGAATTTTTCCTAAAGTGAAAACTTCATTGACAGAATGATCTCTATTAGATTTTGATACTTCTAACAATTTAACTGCCACAGAAATTCCATTAGTCAACTCATCTTCGTAGACACTTCCATATCTTTCTTAACCCATCTTATGCTTTAAATTTTCTTGTTATTTTCTTAATATTAGCAAAATTGTATTGAGTTAGTGTTGTGGACTTGTAGGCTGCAAAAAATTTTTTCAGCTTTATTAACTTTTTCCTTTCATTGCTATATTGTTTTTAAAAAAGTAGAGAACCACGAGAGCTGCAATTAGAAAAGCCACTAGGGAAGCACCAATGGCAATACCTGTAAAAAAAAAAAATTTGAACAATCATTTGTGCAACTTTTCTATTTATAAGCATCACGATTCCAAAATTTTACCAAATTTCAAGCATATAACCCTTTTAAAAGAATTTTAGGTTGGAAGTCCATGCAAAACAGAAAAAAATGATGTGATTTCTCCAAATACATTTAACGATAAAATAGAAACTTGGGAAAAACATACATGGACAAAATATTAGTTTGTTAAGCCACAATTAATAAAAGTAAACATAAATTTGAAGATAAGAGTAATAAGACATGCTTGAAACTTCATTTTCTTTGTTATGATATAAAACAAAATTTTGCAAGAAAATATCTTTGACCTAACCTTCAAAATTTGATTGCTAATTACCTTTTCCATGAAAGTATTATCAAGTTAAAATAAATTTTTTTCCTGATATAAAACTTGATGAGGTTCTCTTAAGAAGCCAAATATTTATTTATTGAGGAGGTCTAAGAATGGTAAAGAAATGAGAGAACAGAGAGAGAAAAAGAGTGGTTGGAAGGACTGTAGTGGTGCGGGTGACTAAGGTCAGAAGGACAAAAGTTGGCAAGCGACTGAGGTCAGATAGATTGTAGTTAGCAAAACGGTGGTAAAAAATATTGTAGTTAGCGGGCGAATTAAGTCAAAATTTAAAGTTTGAGCATATTCTTAAACCTAATAAAACTATCCTAAGGCTAACCGGGAGGAGGGTAAATTGGTTATTTAAATTTTTTCTTGGATTCTTGAAATCCTTTTTAGAAATTTAAAATAATTAACCTCAAAAATGCAATTTCTTAATGAAATAATTATCACATAATCTTACAACCTCAAATATTTAAATGCAGGAAATAAAAAAGTAGAAAAATAAATAACACAAGAAGCACACCAGATTTTATAGTAGTCGGTCAAACCTGACTTACATCCAAGGAGACTCATTCTCTAGGTATTGTACTAAATGATAGTAACTCTCCTTTCGCCACCACAGCAAGGCGGAGAAGCCCTTACAAACTATCTTTCACCAACTCGGTGCGACAGAGAACTGATGCCTTTTATACTCTCCAACTGAGGTCAGCATACTGTTACATCTTTTTTCACCCTCCTGGTGAAGGAACAAAACCTATTTATTTATTGAGGAAGTTAGATAGAGAAGTTCTGAGAAAAATTAGAGTTTTTTGCGGTTTTCTTCAAAATTTAAATTCACAATTTTTTTGCGGGAGCAATGGCGACGGAGGGTCGCCGACCACCGATCTCCAGTGGTTCAATGGATGTTTGTCGCTCTTCTGCAAGCATGTCTCATGGTCCAGTGAAGTCTCTTTCTGTATCTCCACCGGATTTGGTGATATTCCGTCAAGTTTTTTTCAAGGATCCAAATCGAAGTTTCGTTAGGGAGCGCCTTTGGTGATCAAGGAAGGAGGTCTGATTTTGCCTCCTAAAAAATTAACAGAAGTTGCTGGAAAAGGTAAAGGTTTGATAGAAGATGATCTGTCTACTGATAATCTAAAGAACAGAGATCTCCTTTGTGTCATGGAACTTGCTGTTGCTGATTTCTCTAAAAATTCTACTGAAAAAAATTATGTTTCATCTGGTAAACAAATTGCTTTCAAAAATGCTGCTAAAAATCAAAATGATGCAAATGGTATAGAGGTTCAAGCTATGGATGAATCAAGGATAGAATGTCTGTAAAATATTGCTACTGAAGGCAATGGAGCCCAAAGATTAAATGATCTGGACAATGTGCATGATTGCAATAACGGAGAACTCGGTTCGTGCAAGGAAATTGTTAATGTGATTTTTGAAAGAGCTCTTCCTGATATACAACAAAATGCTTGGGACAAAAAGGAACATATCAAAGCATCTCACCTGGAATTGGGTAATTTCAAATCTTAAGATGGAATTTCTGTTAAATTAAATGAAGAAAAGGTGTTGGAAAACTCAAGAAGGCTACAAAATTCTTTTGTTATCAAAGTTTTCTGAAGTAAAGTCCCATTCCCAGTGGTCAGTACTGAACTCAGAAGATAATGGGCTCCTTTTGGGAAGTTCCACTTAACAATGCTAGGAATGGACTGGATCCTATGCTCATTCTACAACAATGAATCAATGGATGCTGTGTTCAATAACGGACCTTGGTTTGTTAATGGGAAGATCATTGGTATGGATAAATGGTCTTCTAATTTTGACCCTTCTTCCTTAAAGGGTTGTGTGCTCCAATATGGATAATGCTTCCTAATCTCCCACTTCTATGTTGGGATGAAATCAGCATTTGTAGAATTACTTCTACAATTGGGCAGCCCCTCATGATTGATGGTAACCTTTTTCAATGGGGAAGAAGGGAGTTTGGTATAGTATGTGTACGTATCAATCTTGACATTGCATTACCTAAAGGAACTTTGGTTGAAAGCAGCTCAGGCAAGTTCTATCAAAAATTTGAATATGAGAGACTCCCTGACTTTTGCTTCACCTATGGGAGAATTGGCCATGATAAGACCAATTGTTTTATTAATAACCCTACTGGAACTTCTGGTTCTAATAAGGAAGGGGAACTTTTAAAGGTGATTAATGAAGAAATTTTCAACACCAACAATGTTACTAAAAATGCAGCTAAAATGCAGAATTTACTTTCTCTAAAAAAGGATCTTTTGATTCAAATTGAAAATCTCCAACTAAAAGAAGCAAATGAAGGAAATCTATCGATTGAATATAGCTGGATGCTAAAAGCTAAAGTGGGAGAGCTCAATTCTACACTTGCCAAGCTTGATACTTGGTGGAAACAACGGGCGAAGGTGAAGTGGATGGTGGAGGGTGACCGTAATTCTAAATTCTTTCAAGTATTTGCTTCATCTAAAAGAAATGCTAACTTTATGTCCAAGATTATGAATGAAGTTGGAGAAGTGGTTGAGGAACAAACACTAATTGAAAATGCTTTCATAAAACATTTTCAAGAGAAATGGAAATTCCGGAGATGCATTCTAGAGGATTGGTCTTCTTCTTGGAGCTGTCTTGATGAGGAAGATCGAACAACTTTAAGCAAAGCCTTCTCTATTGAAGAAATGGAATTTGTTATCAAACAAAGTGGTAATAATATCTCTCCAGGTAAAGATGGTATCACCTTTTCATTCTTTAAAGATTATTGGGAGATTATGAAAATTGACTTTTGGATTGCATTAAAAGATTTCTTTGAAAATTCTGAAATGGATCCTAAATGGAAAGAAACAATTTTCGTTCTTATTCCAAAAATCGGTAATCCATTATCTCCTTCTAATTATAGACCCATTAGTTTATGTAATTCAGTCTATAAATCGGTGGCTAAAATCCTCATGAATAAAATGGCTCCTTTCATCTCTAAATTGATCTCTTATGAACAAGTAGCTTTTATCAAAGGTTGATCTCTTAATGATCATGTGTTGATTGCCCAAGAAGTAATGCATAAACTAAGGAATTCCAAATCTTCAAAAGGATTTGTGGCCTTCAAAATTGATATGGAACAAGCCTATGATTCCATGGGTTGGTTAACCTGGGAAAAGGCTTTGTATTATTTCATGTTTCCAGTTTTTTTCTTTAAGCTGATTTTAAATTGTATTCAAAGATTCAATTTCTCAATTTCTATAAATGGTAGCTTATCTAATTGGATTGAAGGTCAATGTGGCTTTAGACAAGGATGTCCCTTGTCTCCTTATCTCTTCATCCTTTGTGCTCAATTGCTTTCTAATGCCTTAAAACAAAAAAGTGATTCATTGGGAGTTCAGGTTTCTTCAAATGGGCCTTCTATTACACACTTGTTGTATGCAGACGACGTTGTCATCTTTTCAGAAGCTACCTTGAAGGCTACCAAAGAAATTAAATCAATTTTGGGTAATTTCAGCAATTGGATAGGTTTGTCTATCAACACAAATAAATCTTCTATGATTTTCAGCAAACTTGTAAGAAGAAGGAGAAAGAAATCCATTAGCTGTTTGTTGGGTTTCAAAACAGTAAATCAATTAACCTATCTTGGAGTATCTCTTACTTTGAGAAGGTTGGTTAAACAAGACTTCCTTTTTATTATTGATAAAGCCTTGAAGATAACTAATATTTGGGGGAGTGAGATGATTTCCTTGGCACGAAAAATTCTCTTATCTAAAACTATTTTGCTTTCCTTCACCACTTTTCATTCTACTAACTCTCTTGTGCCAAAGAGTATTCTAGACGAGGTGGATAAGATTTGTAGGAACTTTATTTGGATCAAAGCTAATGGTGGATATGGATTACATTATGTTAATTGGTTAACTATGTGTTTACCAACCAAATGGGGAGGAAGAGCTCTTCACTCTTGTTCTACTAAAGTTGGCCCATTGAGATCAGAATTGGCATGGAAATATATATATGATAAAGATTCCTTTCTTCACAAAGTTTTCTTCCCTGAATATGGAAATCTACTTGATAAGGTAGATTTGAAAAAATCTGGTTCTAATTCATGGAAAATTTTGAAGATAGTTGGAAAGTCATTAAGGCCATTTATTAGATGGAGGGTGGCAAATGGTAATGACATTGACGTATACAAAGATACATGGATCTTAGATAAATGTTTGAACAAGTGGCCAACGTTTATTTCTTCTCTTTAAGATAGCAAATTTTATGTTTCCAACCTTATAGAGAATGGAAGATGGAACGTGGAGCAAATGAGAAGAATTATGGATGAAGATCTTGTAAATGTTATTTTACAAACCATAAACCCGGTTGATCAAGAAGAAGATAAAATGGAGCTCTTACTTCAGGGCAATGGAAGATCCTTATCATCTATGGTTTTTGAAAATTCGGTAAACCATACTCAATTGGATCATTACTGGAGATGGATCCAAAAAGCTAAACTCAATCCAAAAGTGGAGACTTCTTGGTGGAGGATCTATAATAATGGATTGCCTACCAATGAATTACTTGAACATAGAAGATTGCAAAGGATCAATCTTTGCCCAAGAAATTGTAATGTTGCTGAAAACAGATACCATTTGACAGCAAATTGCCATAAACTGAAGGGTATTCTTTCTCAAATCAAGGAATGGGGATTTACTTTCAAGGAATTTGATTCCTTACAAGATTGTTGTAAGCATCTCTCTATTCTAAGTCCCTTCATGATTAATCTTTATTGTATGGTGGTCTACATGACATGGAAGTCAAGGAATAATCTAATACATAACGGGAAGGATGATAGCTCATTGTATATTGCTTCCAATGCAATAAGCTTTGCTTTAATTTCTGTCCAAGGGATTAGTAAATACATGGGTATATGGGATGTCAACCAACCTTCAAGGTTGTCTTTATCTCATTGGCACCCCCTCCACCCGATTAGCTCAAAGTTAATGTGGATGCTTCTCTTCTATCCAATTATAAAGCCGGGATAGGAGGAGTATTTCGTGATCACAAAGAAAGATTCCTTCTAGCATTTGGGAAACCGTATATCCATTGGGATATTTTTTCCTTGGAACTCTTTGCTACTCAATCCATTAAAGAAGTGTTGAAGGATTGGATGTTTAAATACAAAGGTATTATCATAGAAGGTGAAAATCATAATGTCATGGAATTTTTGAAGAAGGCCAAACAAAAGGGAGACACAAGGTATGAAGATACTTATCTTTTTGAAGAGTTCAATAACATCATTTTCAATTGTGTTGATAGAAGTTGTAACAAGTTGGCAGATTTATGTTCAAACTTTGGTGTGTTGAGCCATTTTATTTGGGATGACATTACTATTAATAAGATTCCTCCTTTATTTATGTCTTTATTAAAGGAGGAATCTACTGTCTTTGGCTGAGTAGGAATGTAATAATTTCTTTGTTCTTTTTCTTTTTAATGCTATTTTATGCATTTTCCTCAAAAAAAAAAACAATAGCACTAATACAACTGATCCAAAAACATCTGAATATAATATCATAAAGACTAAAACATCAAAACATACATCAACAAAAACAAAAATTAACTAAAGTACTAAGCTGGGGGATCTTGATCTAGAGGTGGCTGTGGAGGATTGAATATGGTAAAGTAGCTATTGATGGTAGCTACTTGATTATTAATTGAATCAAACTATCATCTAACCCCACCTATATCTTCATTATATCTGACATCCTACTGGCTAAGCGAGTCTCAATATTATCAAATCATTGATCAAAATGTGACTCAAGTTGATCAAATCGCTGGATCATTTCTTGATAGAAATGATGCTTAGGTCTCAGAGCAGGTGTAGGTACTGGAACAGGTCCTTCTTCTTCTCCAATTTCATCTTGCTCACCCCCTTGATTCCGATGAAAAAGAGTTCGAAATGAAGCATCAATGAAATATATTGGCATATTATCTGAAGGATTGGGATGAATAAGATTGTACTTTTTCTCCAAAATGTAAGCAATTAAGTAACCTAAAGCTACGATCTTTTTTCTTCTGGTAGAAGTTTGATGTCAGTAAGGTTGTTGATGAAGTCCAAAATCAATTGGGCTTCATCAATAGGAGTGTTTGACATTATAAGATGTGTAATAATAGAGAACAAATGAGTGATATTCATACGATCCCTAGCTTTAGGAATAATAGATGTTCTTAAGACATGTTAGATGATCCTTACATTTTGATTTAAGGTATAAATAAGGGGCAAATGTGAGACTGAAGATATAACCCTAAGTGTTTGATTTACTTGAGACCAATCAAAATCACTTATAGAAATCATTGAATGAGCCCTAACTCCTTTAGTTCTAAGATGGAGAAATGTACCTAAATCTTCCATAGTAATTTTAACTCTTTGACAGAAATATATGAGGACATTTTTGTGGGATTTTCTCTTATTCTTAGATTTGCAAGAAAAAAATAGAAAGTGTTTGAGTGGAATGCATAAATTAAAGTGAGAATAAAAGAAAAATGAGTAGAGTCAAAGAGGGGCATTACAGATAAGTTAATGTCCTCTTGGATGAGAAGATAGGATGGAGTGAATTTTGCAAGAATAAATTGGTTGAAGACTTGTCCATTTTCTTTGGAAAGAAAGTTATCAACTCTTTCAGTATGAGATGAACTCCACTTTGAAGGATATAATCACTTGCTACCACTAGTAATTTGAAATGGCTTGGACACATAAATTGATGGTGAAAGGATTGCGAAGAAATTCAAAGAACGACTTCCAATTTAAAGAAAATGAAAAATTTTGAACAGTAAGAAAATAGGTTCGTATATATGATTGGGAAGTTTTTACAGTACAAACTGAAGATCATTTAGACGATTAAAAACTATTAAAAGCATGTGGGCCTCCGAAAGGACACTACTCAATGGGGGACAAATACAAAGGGTATGATCGCACTATCTAGTAAGATAAAACGATCACAGGCCTTTACACTCTTCATAAGCAGGCCAATGGGAGGACATATGAGATCATATATATGATTAACCATGGAGGATAGTAGCTTTCACCTACACACATCGATGGGTAATAATATGCATAACTTGATCAAAGTCATGAGATTTCCCCCACCTGATGTATCAGCTCAAGTGGGATTTATTTAATGTGGGATTTGACTTCCCACGGGTGCAAGCCCCTGTGGTTAATTACATCTTAAGTTGGGCCTAAGAAGACTCTTGATAAAGGATATACATTATTCTCTCAGATGGGATTGATATATAAGGAGGAGTAGGAACTTTCTATTCAAAGGAAATGAAAGGTTCAACTTGGATTAGTCAACATGCATGGCTCACATCATCATCCAGAGGGACTACGGTGGTGAAACGAAACTTGAGAAAAAATAACACTATACTCTGAGCATACAAGAGAGAAAGATGGCGGTGGTGTCTCCATATGATGGAGATAGGTGGGATTTATAGCCTTTGAATGATAGAGGACTTACCCACTGATGAGGCATATTATGGATACTGATAGTAGTAGCCTTGAATCCAAAATCTAGAGTGGGTTTAGTGTTTTACACACAACACTAACACCTGTATCCTAGCTAATACATTCTAGACTTATATCTTGCCTGAAAAGGAAAGCCAGCTAACCACCTAGTCATATAAAATCCATTTTGTACAGTCTTTATGAAAGATGGATGGGTGACTGAGTTGTTGGAAGTTAAGGTTGACATCTAGAGAGGTTCACAATTAGCCTTGTACTTATGAAGGGTATTATGCTCCTAAAACTAATACAATTAAATTTTAATTTTAATTAATTTCTAATGCAATGCATGCTAGTTAAAGTCTCAAAATTAGGAATGCATGAAATTTAAAAAAACTTATAAAATAAAATTTTAAAAGATTGGGCTTTACCAAGTTTAACATTTCATCCTCATAGGTTGGATTATCTGAACTCTACTTGCAGGCAAGGAAGTGTCTAAGTAAGGAAAGAGAGGATACATTAAGATGCATGCAACACCGGATGACCTCCGACTTATTCCCAAGATCATTATTTTTCTATGTTATTTAATTCCTAAAAATTTAAATTTTAATTACAAATAGAAAAGTTTTATCCCTAAAAGGTCTAGCGAAATCAGGTGCATACACATGCAAGAAAGAAACTTTTAAGAAATAGGCAATTTCTATTACACAAGTTAATAAAACACATCAATAAAAATATCAACCATAGTAAAAAAAAGAGTCCAAAAGTCCATGGAAAGTGTCATAGAATATTCAACCCAGGGTCTGCAGAAAAGTAAAGATGGTCAGGCCCCACCGACAACAACCTAGATTATAATCCTATAGAATGATGCAAATCTTAAAAACAAGGTATTTTGTCTTGATCTTCATTTTTTGGTCCTTCGATGGATCGCCTTCCTTAATTATTCTTATAGTTCATCCTCCATAAGGATATCCAAATAAATAGAAAACACACTACAAGGGATTTTCTTTTCTCTTTGGATACCTTATATTTAAAATGCCTTATTTTTATAAATTTTCACAACTCTTTACTTTAAATACATTACATAAAAAAAAATGTAAACTCTCCAGTAGGGTTATCCTAAGCAATTAAAATAAAACATCCAAAGTAGTTATATACGAAAGTAAAGTACTCATGCCAGTCACACGTGGTCATGCTCTTATAAGCAATCAGTGATCCAAGAATATTATCAATAAAATACACATTTAATTCTTTAGACTTAATCATGGCCATTATGTTTCCATCATAAGTAGTAGGTAAACAACATAAAATTTTATTAACTTTTTAGAATTTGTGAGTTCTCTACCTAAAGCATGCAATGAGGTAATAATCTATGTAAACCATGTATACATATCAGAAATTAACTCATTTGTTTCAAGAAAAATAGTTTTTAGTCATGCAATAAAATAGTCAACCTAATTTTTTCACCTCATTTATCCCTTCATTAGTTATGCAAAATCTATTTTAGATTTTTTCCCAGTTTTGCTAGAAGAAACACGTATATAGCCCTCTTACTTCAAAGTACAAAAGAAACTGTTCAAACATTTTGCATTTAATTGTGCTAATTCTTTTTCTTTTAATATCCAATCAGTAAATGGTGCTTTAGGTCTAATTCCATCAACAAGTCTAATAGGTCTTGTATAACCTTCTTATACTAATATCAGCATGTGATAGTCAAGTGATTGCACAAAAGTAGACATGCAAGTTTTCTAAAAATCAAATAGAATGTTATTAAATAAAAGTGGTCTAGTGATTAAGTATCCTTCAGGAGTATTTTGATTTCCAAAAGTAGTCTAAATTTTACTTATGAAAATATGCTCTAATACCACTTGAAGGTTCATATATGTTGTTAAACCTAATATAATTGTCCCAAGGCTAACTAAGAGGGGTTGAATTGGTTATTTAAATTTTTTCTTGGTTCTTAAAAACCTTTTTAAAAATTTAAGTCAATAATCCTCAAATATGCGGTTGCTTGAAAAAATAATTATCATATAATCTTTAAACTACAAAGATTTAAATGTAGGAAATAAAAATGTGAAAAAATAAATAGCATAAGAAGAACACCAGATTTTATAGTGGTTCGGTCAAAATCTGACCTATATCCACTCCTAGAGACTCTTTCTCCAAGTATTTCACTAAACAATAATGACTCTCCTTTTGCCCCCACAACAAGACGGAGAAGCCCTTACAAACTCTCTTCTAGTAATCCACTATGGCAGAGAACCAATGCCTTTTACACTCTCCAAGTGATGGCAATGTGCCTCACATCAATTTTTTCCCTTCTAGTGAAGGCAGAGAACTATTTGTTGACCTCATTTTTGTATGAGGTCACTAAGACCCTTCCAGATTCTAAATTTAATCCTAGACCCTAGGATCCACTCTAGACCTTAGGATCCTTCTAGATCCAAGACCTTAGAGCCTAAACCTGTTTTCAAAATTCCACCACTATTACGTCCTTTTTTTACCTTTCTTGTGAAGGCAGAAAACTGTCACATCCTTCTTCACCCTCCTGGTGAAGGCAGAGTACCTTGATCTAATTTTGAATGATCTTCTCCCAAGAGCCTCCAAAGAAGTCACACATAAACTTGAAGAAGAAGACAAAAAAAATCCTTACCTTAGGCAACCTTGTGAATCTCTCACAATTTCCCTTCACTAGATCTCTCACTCTTCACTCACAAAAGTTCTCCCAAACACACTCTCAATGGTCACTCTCAGAAGAAGTTTACAACAAAGGATTTTCTCAGTCAGTTTTTAGGACTTAATTTACAGAAAAACCATGAAAAATTGTCTAAAATTTGAAAGTTACAATAGATCCATCCTACAATCATACAGTACGATTGTATATCGTACGGTGCAAATAGTTTAAAAAATTAGGCCTTTCATTTAGTATGATCTGGTACGAACCTTATTTAGTACTCTATCAATCATCTATACAAATTAAGATCGTACTATACAAACTGTTCAAAAATGAATAAGTTCATCTTGTACGATATGGTATGAAAGTAATTTCGTACTATGTTAGTGGTCTTTATGAATTAAGATCATAATATACAAACTATTCAAAATTAAACAAGTTCATCTGGTACGATATGATACAAAAGGAATTTCATACTCTATCAGTCATTTGTATGACCTGACATCATATTATATGACTAGGTCAAATAATTCAAGCCATGATTTGATTGACTATATTCGGAGGAAAACTAAGTCAAATTCTACAACACGATTAAATATCGTACAATATGATTAGTGTTAAAAATGTAAGTTTTAACTATCTCTCTCCCCCCGTGTGTGTGTGCATGGTTACCTAATTACAATCATATTCACTCAGACTCAAGAAATAAAAAAGAGATATACAAACTCTATTACATGAAACTCTATTCTACTCTATGTTGAAGTTTTAAGCAATTTGGATTATAATTTTTCTGAAATGTTAGTACAAACTTAAATAAGTAAATAAAAATATCCAAGATATACTAGGAGAAAAAATAAAATTATCAGCACAATCATAAGTTTTATTATCATCAAAATAACAAGCTTAATCTTGATTCCTGGGTTGCAACAAAAATGACCATAGTTATGCGATGGTGGCCGAAAAGACTATACTTGGCATACAATGATGGCCAGAGGAATAATAGTCGATGAATGATAGTGGTTGGAGGAAGGCTTGTTAGTGGCTATTAGGTGGAGGATCGATGATGATGGTTGACTAGAAGTTTAGCAGTGAAAACTTGGTAGCGTAGATTCTTCAGTGGTGGTGCCACGGTGAAGCTTCAATATTCTTCCTTCAAACCCCAAAGCTCTTCTTTTCTTCCTCCTTCATTTTCTCCTCCCTTTTCCTCCTTTCTCCCCATTAGTGAAGAATGATAAGTCTATTTATACTTTCTTAGGAGTGGCATGGCTAGTTAAAAGGGAGAATATCAAGGGCAAGTTGGGAGTATTTCTATGGATGACCGATATCAACTCTCTCGATCATAGATCATTTGGAGCATTTAACTATATTATTAATGTCAGAATTTAGCAATCCTGAGCTCGTTAGATTTGTCTCGTCGCGCCACTTAGTTTGATTTTACGCATGTCACAATTAATTACCGTTTGATCATCCATTAATGCTTTGAAGCTTCAAAATAGGTTTATATAATTTGATTTGGACCCATTTGGGCTAAGATTGGATCAAACTTGGTGTCATTGGATTTGTCTCCTTAACATGTTCAATTTGACTATAAGCTTGCTTAAATTAGAATTTGAATGATCCTGAATATATATTTAAAAGTTTCAAATTCATATTTGCATCGAGATTCATGCCCGATCTAGGTGATTATTGGTGACACATCCACATAAATAAAAAAATTATAGAATTGAAGGCTATTATATGTCTTTAATTTCTTGAGCCCTTCTCCATTTTTTTTACTTACTGCATTTCTTATCATGAATGAGTCAAATTGTGTTGAGGATTAGCTTTTTTAGTTCTTGTTAAGCTCAAGCTTAGGTCGATTGCGAAAGCTTGTTTAGAAAGCTCAAGCTTGACTGAATTGTTGATCTTTATTTCTTAATTTAAAATTAAAATTTTTAGTTTTTTAATTTTTTTTTTCTTTTAAATATGGATTTAATTTTAAAAAAGATAAAATATATTATATAATGCTAATTTCAATTAATTTTAAATTTATTTTAAGTTAATTGAGTAGCTCAACCAGCTTAGGAGCTCGTTTAATTTATGAACTCAAGTATAAACTCAAACTCGAATTCGTAGCTCGATAAACTCGACTCGCTCGTTAACAAGTCATGCTTGAACTAGATTGGCTCACTTATACCCCTACATAAATGCAATTGAATAGCTCTTCAAAATAAAGCTAAGTGTCTGTTTGTGACAATTTTCTTTTCGCTTTATTTTTTTAGAACTCATTGAAAGTTGCTACTTTCCTACTATATTTTTGTTAATTTGAAGAAATTTATATGAAAGGAATCTACTTTTTATAACAACTTTTAATTCCCCCACAACAAATTTTCAACTTCCTTTATAAAATTCTATGGCCTTTCCAAACAAACCCTAAGTCTTTAAATTTAAGCAATTCATGCATTGCATAATAATAAGAAAAATGCATTAGATCCTTGCATCCAAAAAAATCTGTCAACAACTTACTTTAAATGTTGTACAACCTAAGATATATTTGTTATCATTTAAGCAAGCATGTCACTTCATTAGCTCATGCAACCAACAGATTATATCACTCAGTATCTTAAAGATAAATAAATAGAATCATTGACATGCATTACTTGATTGATATAATCAATAAGAAATTCATGAGAAATCCACATAAATTTCTTCATCAAAATAAAATGTTTTAAAACACATTTAGTAACAAATAATTATAATAACAACAAAGATGGATTGAATACACCAAAATTTGAAACTAATTAATCAATCCTTCAAAATTTCCTCATAATTGCTTGAGATGTGGACCTCCAAATTTTCTTCATGATTGCTTGAGACATAAACATTGTCTGATTAATCAGAAGAAGGAACAAATGGTGTTGGGGGCATCTCCAAGCTCTGAAAGATCGTTGTGAGCATTTGAATAACTTTTCTCATTGATGGACGTTCTGCAGGATTCCACTGTATGCACCAAAGTGCTATTATGGCAAGCCTTTTCATAATTTCTTCATTTCCCTCAATTTCCAAAGCTAATCCCAAGTTATTACTATGGACCAACTTGTTATATATCCCCTCTGGAAAATAAATTTCAGTGATGTTCTCAATTGTAGGATCAATATTTTTTCTCCTTCCGATCATTTCTAATAGAAGCATTCCATAACTATATACATCAGATTTATGAGAGACAAGTCCAAAGTTTCTAGAGTAGACCTCTGGTGCTATGTATCCCATTGTGCCTCTTGCAGCACTTATTGTCACAATGCTTTGATCTCTAGAGCATAGCTTGGCCAATCCAAAATCTGAAATTTTTGGATTGAAGTCATAATCTAACAAAATATTATGGGGTTTGATGTCAAAGTGAACAATTCTTTGATTGCACCCTTGGTGCAAATAATTGATTCCTTGGGCAATCCCAATTGCAATCTCATGCAACTTCTCCATATTAAAAAATTCATGTCTCTTCTTTGATTCCCCAAAGAAAATAAACTTTTCTAAAGAATTATTTGGCATGAACTCATACACTAGGGCTCTGTTAGTTCCATCTGAACAAAATCCAAAGAGTCGAACTACATTGACATGGTGAATTTTTCCTATAGTGGCTACTTCGTTGACAAAATCATCTCCATTGGATTTTGATGCTTCTAGCAATTTAACTGCCACAGGAACTCCATTAGTCAGTTCACCTTTGTAGACACTTCCAAATCCTCCTTGGCCCAGTTTATGCTTAAATTTCTTTGTTATTTTCTTAATATTAGAGAAATTGTATCGAGTTAGTGTTGTAGATTTGTAGGTTGCAAGGAACTTTTCCACCTTTATGCGCTTCTGTTTTTCTTTGATATGTTTTTTGAAAAAGTAGAGAACCACAACAACTGCAATTAGAAAAACCACAAGAGATGTACCAATGGCAATGCCTGCAAGAAAGGAAATTTTAACATTCATTAATGCAATTTTTCTTTTTATAAGCACCACTATCGATAAATTTTACCAAATTTCATGCAATGAACCCTTTTAGAAGAAATTCAGGTCGAAAGTCTGGGGAAAAGTAAAAAAAAAATTGTGAGATTGCTCCACATACCTTCAGCAATAAGATGTGAACCTGCGAAAAGCATATATGGACAAAAAATTAGTTTGTTAAGCCACAATTAATAAAAGTTATAAATTTGAAGATATAGTAATAAAACATGCTTGAAACTTCATTTTCTTTGTTATAACAGAATATAACATTTTCGCTGAAAACATCTCTACCTAACCTCCTAACTCTATCTCATTGAATTTGAAATTTCTCCATGTAGTCTTCAAACTCTAATTCATTGCTAATTACCTTTTCCTTGAAAGTTTTATTAAGCTAAAATCAATTTTCTATTCCTGATATGAAGTTTGATGAGGTTCTATTTGGATGCCAAATATTTATTTATTAAGAAGATCTATTAACTATTGCAATTGTTGATGATTTATTCGGTGTGGCTACAGGAATTTTTAAAATTATTGAAGTCAAATATGTTCGTGACAATACAAAATATCACTAATAATAAGAAGATTAAAAAAAATAAGAGAATAGAGAGAGAAAGAGATTTCTTATTGTCAGAAGTACAAGTCTTGGGAAAATGATTGCTCTTTTATTTCTAAAAATTTTATCATTAAACTAAAAATAGGATCTGTGGTTGCTGATAAAAAAATAAGAAGTTTATAATAATAATTCTTTACAAAAAAGTACAGAAAAGAAAAGATGCAGAAAGAAGCATAGATAGATAGAAACTCACCATGAGAATCTTCGGGAAAACAAAATGTTTTATCCATTCTGATATTATATCCACATTTTTTCCCTTCATCTGGACATAAAGAACAGTCCTTAATATTCTCATCTAACTTCGTATACAAATAAGCCGTTTGTCCTTGCAAGCTCTTCTGCGTTATAGCTTGTATCGGTTGACCAAGAAAATCAGAAAGAATTTCACCAGAATATATTATGATGCATGGAGGAAGTATGTCTATTCTGGCATATACATTCATAGCATAAACAAAAGAACCTAGTTCACTTAGGCAAGAGATTGGCCCAACTACTCCATCATTGTCAGCTTGCAAGCTTATCTTGGTTGTGCAGTTCACTAGAACAAAAAATGATGTAGCTACATCAAAAACAGAGCCGTTGACGTTAGGCAGTTTTCGGATACCTTTTCTCCGTGGCCATGGGCAATTAATCGAAGATGTTGATATAAGAAGTTCAATAAACCAAAAATCGTTATAGCCAATAGATGTTACTCTGTAAGATTCTGAAGAGGGGAGGGTGATAATTGTCTCGTTGGTGAAAGAACAGGACAGATTCGCACTCACTCCTGCTGTCCTGCAACTATTGGAGCTGCTTTGAAGAGTAAAAGGGAATTTGATCTCCATATCTCCACACATGGAGGAAGGGCAGTCATTGGAGAGGGCATAAGCAACTGGGAAGATCCCAAGCATGAGAAGATGAAACCAACGCATTGCAAAAAGGGGTGAATTGGGAACAGCAACATAGCCCATCTTGCAAATGCGGTTTTTAAACAGTATTTAATTCATTAATTACAACTTCTGAACTTGACTATTCCACCGAAAAGACTATACTGGTTAATTGTATTCAGCCAAAGACTTATCACCGCGTTTATGGACCAGGGTAGGCTTTGAAGAAGAAGACGACCATGACTAATTTTATTAGGAGCGTCGAAAGTTGACATGACCCGACCCGGAACAAACTCGGAAAAATCTGGGTTCAGATCAACCCGTTTGTAAAATGGGTCGGCTTCGAATTCAGATTTTTAACCCATATGAAAAACAAGTCGGGTTTAGGTTGACCCAAAAATCCGCGGGTCGAACCGGGTAACTCGCAAACTTGATGGCTTGACCTAGCATCGTGAGCTGACCCTCATTTCACGACTCGCAATTGGGCCCCAGCCTCCATCGGCGACAACGACCAAGCCTCCAGGCCCTCCACCGGCGACTGCGCCCCTGAGTGCGATTGCGCCTCAACCTCCACCGGCGACGACACATCTCGCCTCCTGCCTATGCCCAGATCCGCCTCCACTGGGCGCCAACGACGCGTCGACACGAAGCCCTACGCCCCTAAGCTCTCAATAGGTCAACCCAGTAGCCATTCGCCCGCGACGACGCCCAACCCTGTCGCCATTTGCCCTCATTTTGCGACTCACAATTGCGCCCTCGGGTTTGCGAGTCGGGTCGGATCAAGCCGGCAAACAGTGAGGGTCAGGTCCGGGTTATGAATCATGACCCATTTAGCTAAACGGGTCAGGTTCGGGTTAATGGGTGGGGTTCGACCCGAATTGACACCCCTAAATTTTATGTGGTGAATAAGAAAAGAGGTATTTGATATGGTTTGGAACTCCAAGCATTGAAAAGTCCAGCTTATTAATTGAAAAGTCCATACCCAATTAATGCTAACCAAGTCAAGTCAATTTATCAAAAAAAAAAAAAAAAAACGTCACCTCCTTATCCCAACAAAATTAATTAAGGCGAAGAATTAATTTCTCACAAATAATTTAAATTTACTATAAATTAAAAAATAATAATAAAAGAAAATATGTTTTTATTAATGAAAATTTGCAACAGAATTTCTTGTCCCGTGATTACTGAGGAAATTAATGGACACCAAGATGAGATTTAAAATAAGTCATATAATATCAAAAATGACAAGGAGGTTTGTGTGAGAGATTATGAGGAGGTCATGCTTAAGGAGGTACATTCAGAGTGCGTGGAAATCATTTTGGAGGAAGAATACTTGCCCATTAAGCTGAATGATGATACAGATATTTTTGACTGGCTCTTTAAATGGATATAGAATAATTCTTAAGGAGGTCCTTGATATGTTAGAAATTTGCCCTCATATAGCAGCAACTATCTTAGAAGCTCCAACCTATTAGCAGCCCTTGCCATTCACCATGTCTATAAATCTATAAAAAAAAATTTGGGGTATGGACCTCTTCGATCCATTGCGACCATTGAGTGAAGAAAGAAAGTTTATCATAGTAATGATGAACTACTTTACCAAATAAATTGAATTGAAGGCACTTGCCAAAACCACAACTAAGGTTGTTAGGAATTTCATATGGTCATATCTTTAGAACTACAGAGCTCAACTAAGAGGCTTAACTTCCTCTTCTCTTTACGGTGGGGCAACCTACTTCTCCTTGCCTTTAATAGCCTGCCTAGGCCTCGGGCATGCTCACCCTCATTGCCCTTTGCTTGTTGACCCACTTATCTATTATGATCCCCCTACTTAGTATAGGTGGATGATCCTTACTCACCACCATTATTTTCACTATCCCATTTGACTCAGCAAGAGGCTTTGTAGAGTAAGGAAAACTAACTTAATTATATTGGCGTTGGATTGTTGCTTAATACCTATCACAGGCTTCTTTGCGGTGGGCAACTCCATAGCCTCCTCAACCCCCTTTTCTACCTCAGTAAAGGGTCGTCATTGTGAAATTCTAGTACTTGCGGGTCGTCAGGATATGAACAACTCTACATATCAACTGAATAGGAGAATATTCATTATAAAAGTGAGTAGAAGATATAGAAAATTTTTAAGAACAGAAGATGATTGTAGTGCTTAACATAAAAGGTGCCAAATATACGTTGCAACTTCCCTATCATTAAAGTGTTGGCCTTTCTCTCCTCCTCATTCATCTTCCATACTAGCATTTTATCCTTCGTGAATGGGATGGCAGCAGTCAATACTGACCACCCAATAGCTGAATACATGAACAAAAACTTGACCTTCCATTCCATGACCTTATTTGAGAGACCATTAGTCTTCATGGCAATATAAGAAAAGTGGGTACACCTATCTTTAAATGCCTTCATGGTGAAGACGTGCTTAAAAAAGGATAGGATCTATGAGAACTTGTGCAGTTGCAAGAAGAAAATTAAGGTGCTGATACTCACCATAGAGTTTGAAAGGATTTGTTTTTGGATGCGTCCAAAGAAGTTAAGGATGTCGGCCAATTCCCTGCAGAATTTGTGTCGTAACCCAAGCTTGAAGTGTCGCAGGGGACGCATAGCTCTTTGTGATAAAAGGTATTCAAATTATTTATCCTCATCTAAAACCTACACCCAATAGTTTTTGTCTCCAAAATCAAATCAAATATATACCATATCGGTATAATTAAAAATACCCTTAGATGATTGGTAGAAGCTGTAGAACATTAACAAAGAGTTGTCGAAGTAATCTTTTACACTCACTAAGCTAGAATAAAAATGAACAATCTTATAATAAGAAATTGAAACCCAAGAGAGATAATATGGTAGTATATTATATGGAAGAGCCAGCGTTGGTTACCTTTGTTGGTGGGCTAGTATTGTTGGAAACCTCCCAATCCGTGCTCGATTCCCCTCGAGTGGCGGTGACTCTTAAGTTGGGCCCAATCAAGTACGGGCCAGGAGATTTTTGAGGTGGGTGTCTCTTCTAGGTCAGCCGGTGAAGCTAGCAGTGTGGCACCGTGATTGTGAGCACCGAGGGGTTGAACCTATGAAGCTAGCGCAGTGACGTCAGAAGTTACCGTTGTGGGGAAAAATAAGTAAAGGATTGGTATTCACTAAAGTTGGCTAGAGACTGATTAACTTATTCAAGATGATGGATTGATGAGATTTCCTTTAAATACTATAGTTTGATGTTATCCTCTACTAACTCACGTGATTCATTGATTAGTAATTATATGGAGTTATTACTATGTTGATGGATAAAGAGTGATGACTATATTTATGGTTCCAATAATTATTGATTACTGATTACTAATATTGATACTAAAAAAATAACATAGCTTTAGCGAGGACTCTTTACTGGCTATGAGTGATCACTATACGGCTTTAATAATATCATACCGATTTATAATAATGGTATGGATTTACTATTATTTTATTGTTACTATCATTGATAAGATTAATTCTGATATTGTTATTGTTACTTCTACTAATTCATATTATTATTACTGTTATATGTTATCGATTCCCTATTTATTGATTCACCATTAGTGACTATTTAATATATTGAGCATATGATATACTAAATCTATTGAACATATGATTATTATACTAAATTGATATTGATATAGAATGGATTGATATAATGTGTATATTTTTATATGGTTTTACTGAATTGATGAAATTTTGAAAATTTTCTTGAGGCTTTAGTTCTACCAATTCATATGATTTCTTTAATATTAGTCTTTTTATGATTATGATTGATCACTTATTTATTGGTTCTCCACTGTAGTGGTCTACTGGTTTCCATATTGATTATTTACTTACTTTCATATTGTACTATTTTACTATTTTATCGATGTTACTGCTAATATATGTGAGTTTTTACTATTTCAATATTGATTCATGATCATATGAATGCCACTGTTATGAATTGACAAATGATATGCATACTACTTCTTTACTATGCTTTGAATTTTAGTTATAGGATTTAGTGACTTGCAGGGCAATTTAGCCTATTATATGTGGTTCAAATGTTTTAAGTTCAGGGTAAAGGGATTAGGAGTGTGATTCTGATCAATTATAGGATTCCTCAGATTTAGTTTCTTTTTTGTTTTCATTATTTTTTTATAGATAGTATTGGATGGATATATTCTCATTGTATAATTTTTTAGTATTATATATGATTATTTTGGGAGTAATGAATACAAATAAATATTGATATTTTGATAAATATAATTAATTTTGCTGATATTCTTAATGATAAAAAGAATAGAAAGCTCTTATGGTTATTATCTTAAAAGATAAAAGAATAATTCTTCTAAATAAGATTTTTGGGCATGACAAATTGGTATCAAAGCATAGTTATTAGAAGAATTAAATTATTACTAGAGCCATATAAATTAATTATGAGTCGAGTAGATTTGGTAGATTAAGGTGCATTATTTTATATACATAATTAATTATATGCATGAATAATTCAGATGAGACTAAAGTGTGTAAGCGAAATGTTAAATGGATATGTTAGAGTAAAATTTACCAATTTAGCTATACATTGTAGCTCCATTAACATCATAAAGTGTTACATAGTTGATCGATGTTAAAGAACAGGTAATGAGCAATACATAGAGTAAGCAACCATAGAGTAAGCCAGCTAAGAGAAAAGAAGATAGGGAGATAAACATTAGTAGATATTTGATAAGCGGATACCCTAAGTGTTTAAAGGAGCTAAAGGACCCTAGGTTGTTGAAGATTTGTTACTAAGGATAGAGAAGATTTTTGATATCATGCAGTGTTTAGAGAGCATGAAAGTACCATTAATAATATTTTTATTTGAAGAAGAGGCTGAGAGATAGTTGGATGGATAGTAGAGAGAGAAATTCTAGGGGAAAACTAATACTAACATTACTTGGGATGAATTCACAACATTATTTAAGAAGTGGTTTATACGCCCGAAGGGTATAATGAAAGATGCAAGAAGCTTTCATTAAAATGGAATAGAAATGTATGGCAGTGATGTAATATGAAACTAATTTTACTTCCTTGGCTTGGTATGCTCCTCATTTGATCCATAACGCTTAAAGTGTTATAAATTCTTGCAAGGGTTGAATTGGGTGTGAAGGCATATGGTTATTAACTTTGCAGATACAAGAGTTATTTTAGGTAGTATTAATTTCCAAGTGTGATGTGGGCTTCATATATGAAGCTAGCATGAGGAGGACTAGAAAAGAGTCAAGCAGAGATAATGATAGAGATAGTGTTAGTTATAAACAAAGTCAATATAATGATTTGAGGGGATCTAAACTGATAGCATATACTGGTAATTATGATAACTATATTTTTTTTAATAAAATTAGGCATTTATGTTATTGTTACATTTTCATAGTATGATATTTTTTATGTGAACCACAAGGACATATGGTAGAAGATAGTCCTTAGAGGGGATTTGGATGAAGAATTGATTATGGTGCATAACTGTTTAGATAGACTAAGGGGTAGAGGATCGTAGGATTGAGAGTATGCAATGAAAGATCAATAAATAGAGCTCTGATATACTTAACATTTGATATACTAGATCTACTGAACATGTGATTAAGATATTGAACTGATATTGATACTGATATAGAATGGATGGATATCATGTGAATACTTTTATACAATTTTATTGCATGTATATGTTTTTGAGAGTTTTCCTTTAGGCATTAGTTCTAACAATTCATATAATTTCTTTATTATTAGTCCCATTATGATTATGATTGGCTAATTTATTGGTTCATCATTATGCAAGGCTATTGATTTCCATATTGAAGTATTTACCAACTTATACTATTTTACTATTTTACTGATGTTAGTGCTATTATATGTGTTTTACTATTTTAACACTATTCATGATCATATGAATGTAATTGCTTTCTCTTATGACATGTATATAGCATGCTTTGGATTCCAGCTATAAAATTTAGTGACTTGTTGGGCTATTTAGTTCATTATATGCTGCTTAAATTATTTTAGGTCAGGGCAGAGGATCATAAATTTGAGACTAATCGATTACAAGATTTTTCAGGTTTTGTTTCTTATTGTTTTAGTTATTATTTGTATTCAGGAATGAATGGATATATTATGATTGCATATTCCTAAGTATTATATATAATTATTATTAAGAGTAATACATATAATGGCAAACTAATGTTTTGATCAATAGAATTAATTCCGTTGATATTTTATTGATAGAAATAATAGATAGCTCTGATGGTTATTATATTAAGATATAATGAATAATTCTTTAAAATTGGATTTTGGGGAATGATAAGGAATTACACTTGCAACAAATGGTCTTGCTTTGACAAAGTGGAGGATATCCTCCATCTTAGCATTTTTTTTCTTTGGTTAAAACTTATAGAAGGGCCTACATGATAATATACCAAAAATAGATCATATGTCCTTGAAGGGATAAATAACTCAATAATGCTCAAATAATTACAAGCAAAAAAGTTAAAAAGTTAAAAGTGTTAATGATCCCTAACTAGATACTATCCAAATAAGAAGAAAAGGCCATGAAAATGCTCACACCTAAAAAATGAAAGCCCATAATTAAAATAATTAATATGCTCTACAAAATAAAAAGAGTGTTAGCCACAAACCAAGAAGGATGATAAAATCAATAGAACCAAAGGCCATACCACACTATAAAGAATTTGCAAAACCAAAATGTAGTTATACCTGCAGAAAGGGAACTTAACAAATAGAGTCATACACATTAGGATAAAAAAATTAAAGGAAAAGATAGAGAAAGTAACAAAAATTCCATAAAAAGAGCCCCAATAACATATATCAACCAAAAAAAAAAACTTCCCAATGACATAACCCCAGCTAAGAACCCTGAAATACAAACCACCCAGAGCTCCCCCAGCTTTAAACACCAACATACCCAAATAATCCAACCTGAGAAGAAGACGAAAGGCTACCAACACCAACACCCAAACCAAAGAGCCCAAAACACCAAAACAAAGCAGAGCACCCCGCCAAGAAAACCATACCTAATAATGGAAACACCACTATAATTGAACCTGCCAACAACCAAGACATCCAAAGTCCCCCAGCACGAACACTAATAGAACAAAACCCTGAGAACATTAAGAACAACCAAACTCACCAATAAAATAAAACCAACAACACCTCTAATACCCCTAAATATGAACACCTACATAACAAAACACCTAAAGAAGAGAAACACTAGCAAGAGCACCCAAAGACACCAACAAAAATAAAAAGGCACCAGTTAGAAACAATAATTACATTGAACCCCAGAGCCAAAAACCGTCTCCCAAAAACCATCTCCCAATAAATGACCCAACCCAGCATACAGAACATAAATAAAAGGGAAAGATGAGAAAAAAAACCAGGAACATAAATAAGAGGCCCGTCAAGATAGATGCGCACCCAGCAACACAGAACCTATAACTAACACGAACTTCTAGCAACCAGAGTAGACCACATAATAGTCATTAGCAAAAACTACAACAACAAATAAATAGTAGAATACCACCAACTACACCCAACAACAAAGAGCCTCACCCAAGACAGGATCAAAACACAACACCAAACAAACCTCAACCCTACAATTTAACAGAGCTTATACCAAACAAAATAGGAAACACAATATTAAAATATGAACTAGGAAGAAATAAGAGTGATGATTCATAAGGAGTCTAGCTCGAAACAACAAGTAAAAAGGAATAAAGAAAAACAAATCCAAAGAAAACAACAAAAAGCTATATTTTCTTTACAAAAGGCATTCTCACTTATCCAAATGAATTATGCCCTTGAGATCATCTATCCCATTTGAATTATGATATAATTTAGTAGAAGAAATATGAACCCCTTTATGAGAATGCCAATTAGCACAAGTTTTATCCTCTCTCCAAATATGAAAAAACTTATAGTCAAATTGAAGGAGGTGACCCTTTTTTTTTTTTTTTTTTGAATAAATAAAAAGGACTAGAATTATTATAGTTATTGGCAAACATTAAATTAATTGACACTAGAGAATCAGATTCAATCTAAGTATGCCAAATGTTATATCCTTACAAAAATTGAGACCCAATAAGAGAGCAATATCCTTAGCAAAAATAACCTTACACACAGGAATGTAAGAAGCAAAAAATTTAAAAAAAAGACAAATTACCATGATAGCCTCTAAGTAGACTACCAGAACTAGCCCCAAGTTTAGAAACTGTACCATCAATGTTTAATTTGAATTGCCCCACCGAAGGCTTGTTCCAATACACAAAACCAAACTTGGAATAATTGTTCTCAGTATCAAAAGAGATGTTAAAGAAAGTGACATAGCTCATCTTACCTTTGAAGTGCATGGATATAAGCACCTTAGCAGAGACAACCAAATTCAAAATTTTTCCAAAAACCATATTGTGACTATTAAAGGTTCTAATGCAATTACAAAAAGCTTTATTATAAAATCACCTTTAGTGCAATGTTTAAAGATAGGTTGATCCATATCATTATGATTTATAGAAATATCAAGAATAACATCAACCATAGAAGAAAAAATATGCTAAGGAAAATGATTAATATCCCACTTGAAAGTTTGTTAGGGATGTTAAGCCCATGTGAACTAGCCCAAAGTAAACCAAGACGGGGGTGAATTGGCATTTAAAAAATTTCTTAAACAAAATAACAAAATTAAACCAAACCAAAATTCACCACAAAAAAATTGAATTGCGGAAATTAAATGCGGAAAAAATAGTAAGAAAGAACATAGAAATTTATAGTGGTTCGATCAACTTGACCTACATCCACTCCCCGGAGCCTCTCCTCCAAGTATTGCACTAACTAAGTGACTCTCCTTTTGCTCCCACAGCAAGATGGAGAAGCATGTACAAACCTCCTTTCCACCGACTTTAGTGAGGCAGAGAACTCAACTCCTTTTTTTCTACTTCTAAAGTAGGCAGAGAACCCGACTCCTTTTGCTTCCTCTAGAAGCAAGTAGAGAACCTCGATCAATTGCTGAAGTAGAACTCTCTAAAACCTCCAAGGAACTAGGAAAGATGACCGGTGAAGACGACGTGGATCCTTGCTTGGAGCAACCTTTGTGAAGCCCCTCACAAGATCCCACTCTCTCTCTCCCTTACTCTCCCTCTCCTCTTAGCTCTACCAAGTCAAGACATATAGCAAAAGATACACTCTTGGGTAAAATAAGAGGTCTTATATAGTGTCACGACCCAACCCGACCGGGACGGGTCCCGCTCACATCGGGCCGTGACGGAGCTTCCAAATCCAGGATCTAGCTTTAAAATTTGCTTTAAAACTTTCTTCCAAATATAACACAAACAGAAAATCACAGAGCTACTATAAACATCCAAATGCAGCGCAGTTCATCTATCTTTTCTTTCATCAAAATAATCATATACAGATACAGTACATGGATTCAGACAGAAAAAAAAAATAGAACAGAACAGAAAAGCCATGACTGCACAAAAATCAAAAGTATCAAGTACCTAATCACAGATCAGACTCAGAACGTCTAGTCCAAGACTTTCTTCCCTTTCCCAGAACCTGAAAACCACGCAGAAAATATGGATGAGCTAGCAGCTTAGCAAGGCATCAATCACTAATCAAAATCATCAGAAACTCACATCAGAAATCACATCAGAAAAGTATCCATACATAATTCGAACAATCGTACAGAAATTGTATAACAGACAGAACAGATCAATCAAAATCAAACATCAAATACGGAAACGGAAATCATATCAATCGATCATAAAAGCTTTCATGTCACAGAGCATGTTCACAGAGCAGACAGAATCATACGGAATAATCAGAGTCGTACAGAAATCAGAAATCAGATAAATCACGTTACAGCTTTATAGAATAGATACTTTCAGAACAGAACTTCCTTCCAGATGTCAGAACTTCCCCTCTTCTCCTTATGGCTCCCTATTGTGCTTATAGCACCGGAACTTCCCCTTATAGCTCCCTTTTGTGCTTATAGCACCAGAACAGAACAGATATACAGAATTTCAGATTTCTGAACTTCCCCTTATGTCTCCCTTCTCGGACCCAGACAACGGAATCACATAGGATTTCGGCCCCTTATAACTCCCTTCTGATAGCATACAAATAATCAATTCATTCAAATCATCTCATTTCAGAATTTCAGAAATCGTACGAAAATTCAGCGGCATAACGGCAGTATACAGAATTTACACAAAATTCACAGATTTAGAAATTTACCAAATTACCATAGAATATTCACAACAACATTATAAGACTTTCATTGTACTGACAAAATATTTTTTTAAGCTCCTGATAATTTGCAGTTCAATTAAAACATCACGGAATTCAAATATCTGGTAAAAATCTTTCAGAAAATACTTAAAACGTGCAAAATTATCATCTCAGAGACATACCAAAAGTTATGCGGTAAAACCTTCGTCAGAAGAAAATAATACCCGAAATTCGCTAACGGAAAAAAAATTCGAAACAGAAAATACGTCAAAAATCTCGTTTCTGAAAATTCAGAAAGGCGGAATGTGCCTTACCTCGAGTCGGTCAACTTCTTTAACTACCACAACGGACGAAAACAGACCGAAGTTGCCCAAAAATCCTCTTTTCCTTCTTTTCCTTCGTTTTTCTCTCTCCTGGACGTCCTTTTCTTTCCAAAATATCTCATTTCCTTATATATCCAGACTGATCGTCCCGGACGATCGCAACTTCGTCCCGGGATGATTTGGCTCTGAACGAATTTCGTCTAGACGAATTTAATTAGCGTCCCTGACGACTTGTTTTCGAGAGAATTTTCATCCAGACGATCCAAATTTCGTCCAGACGAACCATGCAGCCATAAACGTGTTCCTGCACAACCTGTATCGATCGTCCCGAACGATCCAACTTCGTCCGGATGAAACTGGGAGCAAAATGATCTTTACAATCTCCCCAACTTCAGAAAAATGTCATCCTCGACATTGCAAAACCAAAACTCAGTCAAAAAAGATACGAATATGCTTACCTCATGTCCGACTCCTTCTCCCAAGTCGCTTCTCATGATGTTCGGTGCTTCCACTGAACTTTAACCATAGGAATTTGTTTACTTCTTAACTTGCGCACATCATAGGCCAAAATTTTCTCAGGTTCTTCTTTGTACTGCAGATTCTCCTGAATCTCAACCTCATCAGCAGACAACTTCTTATCCGAATCAGACATCCACTTTCTCAAAGAGGATACATGAAAAACATTGTGCTCATCAGATAACTGATCAGATAACAACAGTCTGTTAGCAGATTTACCAATCCTTTCAAGGATTTCAAAAGGTCTAACATATCTTGGACTGAGCTTACTCACTCTTCCAAATCTGTTGACTCCTTTCATAGGACTGATTTTGACATACACAAAGTCACCAACTTGAAATTCTACAAACCTGTGCTTCTGATTGTAATACTTTTATTGTCGATCTTGTGCAGCTTTCAATCTTTCTTTAATCAAGTTGATTTTCTTAACAGTTTCATCCACAAATGTAGCACCCATTTCTTGTCTATCTCCTACCTTAGTCAGAGTCAAAGGAGTTCTACACTTTTGGCCATACAAAGCTTCATAAGGTGTCATACAAATACTAGACTGAAAATTGTTATTATAAGCAAATTCTATCAAAGGAATAAGATCTTCCCAGCTTCCTCCAAAGTCCAAAACACAAAACCTCAGAAGATCTTCCAATACCTGGATAGTCCTCTCAAACTGTCCGTCAGTCTGCGGATGAAAAGCCGTACTGAAATGCAATTTCGTACCCAATCCTTGCTGAATACTCTTCCAAAGTCTAGAAGTAAACCGTCCATCTCGATCAGATACAATCACATTAGACACACCATGTAATCTAACAATCTCCTTCACATATACTTGTGTCATCTTATCCACCGGATCCGTCTGCCTGATCGGAAGAAAGTGTGCAGACTTCGTCAATCGAGCCACAATCACTCAGATGGCATCATGCCCTTGCCTTGATCGAGCAAAACCCATAGGAAAATCCATCGTTACCTCCTCAATTTCCACTCAGGGATAGGCAACGACTGCAAAAGACCTCTTGGTCGCTGATGTTCTGCCTTCACCAACTGGCAGGCTTCACATTTTAAAATAAAGTCTGCTACATCCTTTTTCATTCCAGGCCACCAGAATAAACTCTTCATATCCCCGTACATCTTGCCACTTCCCGGATGTACCGTATAGCCTGAATGATGTGATTCGTACATAATCTCTTTCCTCAGATCTCCAAACACAGGAATCCACAGTCTATTCTTACAGAAAATAATACCATAATCAGAAACTCAAAGTTCAGGTTTCTTACTAGATTCAATCTGAGCAATCAACTTCGAATAAACGGAGTCTGACTTCTGAGCTTCCTGAATCCTTTCTTCCAGGGAAGACTGAATGTCCATCTGAGTCAAAATAACAGAATTCGCACCAGTAAAGGAAATCACCTCTAATTGTAACCTCTCCATATCTCGTATCAAATAATCATCATAAGTGAGGTGAATACATGATAATCCAGAAGACTTCCTGCTCAAAGCATCTGCTACCACATTAGCCTTACCAGGCTGATACTGAATCATCAGATCATAATCCTTGATCAACTCAAGTCATCTTCTTTGTCTCAAATTCAGATCTTTTTGAGCAAATATGTACTTCAAACTCTTATGATCCGTAAAGATCTCACATCTGACGCCATACAAATAGTGACGCCAAAGCTTCAAAGCAAACACAACTGCAGCCAACTCCAAATTATGCATCGGGTAATTCTTTTCATGTGGTTTCAACTGTCTCAAAGCATAAGCAATTACCCTACGATGCTGCATCAAAACACAGCCCAAACCTTTTAGTGAAGCATCACTGAACACCTGAAATCCTTCCGTACCTGACGGAAGTGTTAACACTGGAGCTAAAGTCAAACAATTCTTCAACTTCTGAAAACTAGCCTCACACTCCAATGTCCAAACAAAAGCTACTGACTTCTGAGTTAGTCTCGTTAGAGGCGTAGAAATCTGAGAAAATTCCTTCACAAATTTTCTATAATATCCAGCCATGCCTAAGAAACTACATACCTCAAATACCGTAGTAGGCCTTGGCCAATCAACAATAGCTTAAATCTTATGGGGATCAACAGAAATACCTTTACCGCTCACCACATGCCCCAGAAAAGAAATGCTCTTGAGCCAGAATTCACACTTGGAAAACTTAGCATACAACTGATGCAGCCTCAAAGTCTCTAACGCAATGCTCAAGTGTCTGGCATGATCTTCCTCAGAAGCAGAATACACCAGAATATCGTCGATGAAGATGATTACAAACTGATCCAGATACTCCTTGAACACTCTGTTCATCAGGTCCATGAAAATAGCTGGTGCATTGGTTACCCCAAAAGGCATAACCAAAAACTCGTAGTTCCCGTACCGAGTACTGAAAGCTGTCTTCAACACATCAGCTTCCTTCAGCTTCACCTGATAATATCCATATCTCAAATCAATCTTTAAAAATACAGAAGAACCAGAAAGCTGATCAAATAAATCATCAATCCGTGGTAATGGATACTTATTCTTGATCGTGACCTTATTCAAATCTCTGTAATCCACACACATACGGAGTGTTTCGTCCTTCTTCTTCACAAACATTACAGGTGCTCCCCAAGGAGAAACACTAGGATGAATAAATCCTCTATCCACTAACTCCTGGAGCTGAACTTTCAACTCAGAAAGTTTCTTTGGTGCCATCCTGTACGGAGCTTTCGATATTGGAGCTGTACCCGGAAAAATATTAATACAGAACTCAACATCTCTATCCAGAGGTAAACCAACCAACTCCTCAGGAAATACATCAAAAAACTCCCGTACAACCGGGATATCAGAAAGAGAACCCACCTCTAGGTTCATATCCCGTACATAAGCCAAAAATACTGGGCAACTCTTTTTCCACATTCTTCTGACTTCCAATACAGAAATTAGACAGGATAAAACTCTTCTTAACCCTTGAAATACACATCTCTCACCCTTCATAAGCAAGCTCACTTGCTTCTTCAAATAGTCAATCTGGGCCTCATACAGACTCAGCAAATTCATACCCAAAATAATGTCATAAGAAGAAATCGGCAATAAAATCAAACTCGATTTACACTTCTTGTCAGAAATATCAATCTCACAAAAACAAAACTTCCGGGCGATCAAATTGCTTCCAGCCGGCAAAATAACTGAAAGTGAAACCGGTAACAAAATAGAATCCAGATGCAAAGCATCAAAACAACGCTCGGAAAGAAATAAGTGACTGGCTCCAGAATCAAACAAAACATGACAGGACTGATCAGAAATATAAATCGTACCTGTCACCACATCCGAAGCATCTCAAGCCTCCTGCTAACTCAAACTGTATACTCGTGGCTGAACTGGAGCTGGAGCTACTGAACCACTAGACTCCTGCTGACTACTAGTAGGTGGTCTCTGTGCCACAGAACTCGACCCACCACCTCTACCAGAGGATCCTTTAGTCACAGTACGTGGAGGAACAGTCCTCAGTCGTCCTGTTGAACCAATAGGTCTACTATCAGATCGAAACTCAGATCGTCTATCAAATCCAGCCTATGGACACTCTGCAATCCGATGTCCTGGCTGACCACATCTGAAACACTGACCAGTCATCCTATAGCACTGGCCAAAATGTCATCATCCACAACTTTGGCACACAGGTGCCCCACTGACGGATCCAGAACTGGTCGTACTGGTAGCGGCAGTACCAAAAATTCCTGACTATCCACTCCTCCTGGAGTCTCCGGAAACAAATCTACTCTTGCCAGAGGAACCACTGCTAGAAGTATCACCCCTGAACCTCTTCCTACTCGCAGACCACCGCTACTGAGTAGCCATCAGATCATTCTCTATCAGACGAGCTCTCTCCATAAGCTCAGAGAAATCAGAAATGTGAAATGGCACTAGGGGCTACCTCAGACTATCTCGTAGTCCCCTCAAAAATCGATAACACTTCTCAGCATAAGTACTCACCAACTACGGAGCATATCTTGCTAAAGAAGTAAGCTCGACCTCGTACTGCATCACTGTCTTGCTTCCTTGAACCAACCTCAGAAAATTCTCCTACATCTGTTGTTGTGCAGAAGGGGGTATAAACAAAGATCAGAATACCTCAGAAAATTCTTCCCAAGTAATCAAAGAATTTAGCTTCCCTTGAAATTTCTCCTCCTGCTGGCCTATCCACCAACGCTCTGCTTCCCCATCCAATAGAAAACCTGCCAATGGTACCTTCCTGTCTGACAGACACTGCATACCATCAAAAGTCTTCTCTAATCTCCTCAACCAATCTTCAACTGCTCTGGGCTCAATAGGGCCCTCAAACCTCGGAGGTTTCAATCTTAGAAACATCTGCAGATGTCTATCTATATCTTCAGATCGGACAATTAAGGCTCTACTCTGAGTCTCGCTCATCATCTGAGCAATCACTGTAACAAACTGAGAAAGTGTATCAAAACCGACCACTGGGATAGTACTGCCCACTGGAGCTGCCTGACTACCACTCTGCCCATCTATCATATCAGGATCTGGCAGATCCATAAGCCCACAGAAAACTAGGCACAAAACAACAGAATAAAAATCCAAATAAACCAAAACTATCCCAGACAGACTCACAGATCACTTCCTATAGCTCTGACTTACAATCCAAATTCTAAAACCATTGCTCTGATACCACTAAAGCTTGTCACGACCCGACCCAAACGGGACAGGTCCCGCTCGCATCAGGCCGTGACGGAGCTTCCAAATTTAGGATCTAGCTTTGGAATTTGCTTCAGAACTTTCTTCCAAATATAACACAAACAGAAAATCATAGAGCTACTATAAACATCCAAACGCAGCGTAGTTCATCTATCTTTTCTTTCATCAAAATAATCATATACAGATGCAGTACATGGCTTCAGACAGAAAAAAAATAGAACAGAAAAGAAAAGCCATGACTGCACAAAAATCAAAAGTATCAAGTATATAATCACATATCAGACTCAGAACGCCTAGTCCAAGACTTCCTTCCCTTTCCCAGAATCTGAAAACCACGCAGAAAATAAGGATGAGCTAACAGCTTAGCAAGACATCAATCACCAATCAAAATCATCAGAAACTAACATCAGAAATCACATTAGAAAAGTACCCGTACAGAATTCGAACAATCGTACAGAAATCGTACAACAGACAGAACAGATCAATCAAAATCAAACATCGAATATGGAAACTAAATTCATATCAATCGATCATAAAAGCTTTCATGTCACAGAGCATGTTCACAGAGCAGACAGAATCATACGGAATAATCAGAGTCGTACAGAAATCAAAAATCAGATAAATCATGTTACAGCTTTACAGAACAGATACTTTTAGAACAGAACTTCCTTCCAGATGTCAGAATTTCCCCTCTTCCCCTTATGGCTCCCTATTGTGCTTATAGCACCAGAACTTCCCCTTATAGCTTCCTTTTTTGCTTATAGCACCAGAACAGAACAGATATACAGAATTTCAGATTTCAGAACTTCCCCTTATGTCTCCCTTCCCGGACCCAGACAACGGAATCACATAGGATTCCGGGCCCTTATAACTCCCTTCTAATAGCATACAAATAATCAATTCATTCAAATCATCTCATTTCAGAATTTCAGAAATCGTATCAAAATTCAGCGGCATAACGGCATTATACAGAATTTACACAAAATTCATAGATTCAGAAATTTACCAAATTACCACAGAACATTCACAACAACATTATAAGACTTTCATTGTACTGACAAAACATTTTTTTAACCTCATGATAATTTGCAGTTCAATTAAAACATCACAGAATTCAAAATATACGGTAAAAATCTTTCACAAAATACTCAAAATGTGCACAATTATCATCTCAGAGACATACCAAAAGTTACGCGATAAAACCTTCGTCAGAAGAAAATAATACCCAAAATTCGCTAACAGAAACAAAATTCGGAACAGAAAATACGTCAAAAATCTTGTTTCTGAAAATTGAGAAAGGCGGAATTTGCCTTACCTCAAGTCGGTCAACTTCTCTAACTACCACAACGGACAAAAACAGACCGGAGTCACCCAAAAATCCTCTTTTCCTTCATTTTTCTATCTCCTGGATGTCCTTTTCTTTCCAAAATATCTAATTTCCTTATATATCCAGACTGATCGTCCCGGACGATCGCAACTTAGTCCCGGGATGATTTGGCTCTGGACGAATTTCGTCCAGATGAATTTAATTAGCGTCCCTGACAACTTGTCCTCGGGAGAATTTTCGTCCAAACGATCCAAATTTAGTCCAGACGAACCATCCTGTACCGATCGTCCCGGACGATCCAACTTTGTCCGGGCGAACTTGGGAGCAAAATGATCTTTACATATAGAAGAACTTCAAATTGGCTCTTAATTGCAACTAATTGACATAATTTTCCAGGACGATATTCAGTTTGTCCTATACAATCAATTCAATTTATTAAGCATCGTCTAGAACATCGCCCTGAATGCATGTCTGGAGGATAAAAAACTAAACAGATCATCTAGGATGATTTTATGATCGGCTCGGACGATTAGTTCAAAACCTCAAATATCATCCAGAATATTTCCTTGGATGGATGTCTAGCCGATTAAAAATAACTTGATCTCTAGGCTGATATCACGATTGTCCAGGATGATTAGTATAAAATATTACATATCGGCCAGAGCATCGCCCTGAATGGAGCCAGGTCGAATATTGATAGTTTAGAAAGAATTAAGGTTTGTTTCGATCCTAAGATCATCCATGATGATATGATCAAGAAAGAAAATCTTAATTACTTTTTTTAATTACCAAATTAATTTAGCCCTATGTGGCACGGATACTCCTATTTATGAGGATTGTTGTATCATACACGTGTCGGATACGGATATGCCTCTGATACAGCATGGATACGTGATGGATATGGCTTTGCCATGTCTAATTAAAATATTAATTAAATTTGACTAGACTCGTGCATCTGATACGCGTGTCCTATTAAAAAAAACATTGAGCCACAATTTACCCTATTCTTTTTAGCTTTTCGGTGTTTCCACTCAATATCCAAATACATTTATATGGTTGAAACATTTCAAAGAGCTAGGTTTTTTGTTTCCACACAAGTGTTTGTCTTCTTTGTTATAGTTGATTGAGCAGCTCGATGACGCGAGCATAGAAGCAAACAAGATTATCCTTTATCGACAAAGAGGCATAATGACACAAGCATTAAAGTTGATAAGATCATCCTTCGTAGACGGAGCGGCTCGACAACACAAACAATGAAGGCAACATGAGCATTCAAGGTTCATTTTGTTCGTTCTTCATTTTCTTAATCATAGTCTCAATATTAAAACTCGATAATCAGTACTTGGTACCTCTTGGTATCGAACGGTACTAAAACTTAGTATTTCTCGGTACTACTCGATATCGAGCGGTACTAGAACTCGGTATTGCTTGGTACCACTCGGTATTGCTCGATACCGCTTGGTATTGCTTGATATAGAGGGGTACCAAATGGTACCAAGCGGCACCGAGAAGCTAAAACATGCTCGGTAATGCTCAGTATCTTTCTATAAAAACAACATTAAAAATAAACATCACTTCAACATTAAAAATAAACATGCTCGATACCGAGTGGTACTGGAAGTCAGTACAGCTCAGTATTGGAACTCGGTACCGCTCGGTACTGTAACTCGGTATTGCTCGGTACTAATCGATACCGAGCAGTATTGGAAAGTACTTCTCGGTATTGGAACTCAGTATCGCTCGGAACTGTAACTCAGTATTGCTCGGTACCTCTCGGTACCGCTTGGTATTGCTCGGTATAAGGGGGTACTAAATGGTACTAAGCGGCACCGAGAAGCTAAAACATACTCGGTACCGCTCGGTATTGTTTCGGGGGCGCTGCCCTCTAAAACCCCACAGGGGCGCTGCCCCTTGACCCTGCGACCTGACCGGGTAGGTCGAACCCCGCCAGGGGGTAGCTCCCCCTTGGACCCTCGGTAGAGTCACAACATATCTACACTTTCACTTAATTTTTTTCATGTTTCAAATTCATTTGTTTTAATTTATTTAGATTCTTTGTAGGATTATGAGCTCTAATTGAGTAGGAATTGGTTCAGATGATGGTCCATCAGAAATCAATATTGAAGTTAACAAACCTATATGTGGTTATGTTACAAAAATAGGTAAAACATCAGAAGGGGGAGGCAATATTACATTCAAATGCAATTTTTGTAATGCAACATACAAAGGATCATATTATAGAGTGAAAGATCATTTGTTAAAGATTAGTTATCATGAAATAAAAGTTTTCCTGAAGATAAACTCCTCACAAATGGTTGAATTACAAAGAAAAATCAATGAAGCTGGGCAAAGGAGTAAAAAAAAGCTTCCAAAACATATTCCACTTCCAAGCACTCATGCTTCATATCCTTCATCATCATCTTCAATTAGATGTGATGATAGTACTTGCTAAATTTTTTTGGTTATTTAGAGAACTTTGGTGATCAAGACTCATTGCGTGATAGGTGGAGAATTGATTCGAAAATGTGGTGGATTATACATGGAGCTTCAGCACCTCTACTTCAAACAATCGCCATAAAATTGCTTGGCCAAGTTTCATCCTCATCCTATTGTGAAAGAAATTAGAGCACATACTCATTCATCCAATCAATGAAGAGAAATAAAATTACTCCACAACGGGCTGAAGATTTAGTTTATGTGCAAATAAACCTTCGACTTCTCTCAAGAAAAACTCTAACTTATATGGAGGGAGACAATAGGATGTGGAATATTGCTGGAGATGGATTTGAATCTTTTGACGATATGGAAATATTAGAAATTGCTAATCTTTCACTTGATGAGCCTGAATTGGAAGCTATGATATTTATTGAAGATGATATAGAAATTCAAAGACAAACCACTGAAGAAGCTAATCCTTTCATTCCTTCCATTGAATGGTTGAAACAGTTTCAATGAAACTTCATGTGCTTGACAATTTATATTTTTTTATTTTTTTGGTTATACTAAACATTTAAATATTTAATGCTTACTTTTATTTTGATATTACAAGATGCAATGCTATTAATAATGTTATTTTCAATTTTTTTATCATTTCAAATATTACACTTTGATTATTTTCTTCATATTTATGTATGATTTATATATTATAATGTTGTATCTGTGTCGTATCTGTATCCTATATTTTTAAGAATTACGTGTCTCGTATTTGTATCGTGTCGTATCCGTGTCGCTGTATCCGTATCGGTGCAACATAGATTTAGGCATAATTATACTGCATCATCTAGGACGATGTCATGGATGATGTTTAAAAATAAAATATACCTAAATAAGTCTGACATCTATTTCTTTTTGCTTTGAGCCTATCGTCCCGTCTGATACTAATATCATCCAGGATGATTCGCTTAATTGCAGCTGCCTTAACCAGAATGCCCTAATTAGAGTTTATGTTTTTAATGCATCGTTTAGGTCGATTTTATAATCATCATGGATGATGTGATCAAAATAGAAAACACTAAGAATCTGACATAATTTTTCCCCCAAGTTTGTGTGTGTGCAAGGTTACTTTGCATCAGAACCCACATCATTTATAATTGACTAAAGAAACGGGAAAAAGAAACTTGACGTGCATTACAAGCTAACTCAGTCATAATCTACCCAATCTTGAGCTGGTTCGATATACAATTTGATCTTGTGGACCTAAAATGTTAGTAGGAAAGGAAGTCGTAGAAAAAATAGAAGTAACAAAAATTTTTGCTATCATCAAAATTATATTCCCTGAAACCAGATTAACAACAATCTCCCCCTTTTCGATGATGCCAAACACAAAATAATTAAAGCAATTCAATAGAAACAGCGTGAATCAAGAAGTTTAAATTTTACTAAGGGACGAACACTGTACAACTAATCAACATAAAAGAACAAACACAGTACAACATAAAATAGTACAACTAAGTAACATAAAACAATACAATTAGTCCCCTTTTTAACATCACAAAAAGGAGGGAAAGAGAAAACAAACAAAACATAAACTACCAAATAGAAGTAAACTACATCAAGGAAAAAACAACATGATGAAAACAAACTAAAAGAAGGACGGCCCCTGATCATCCGAAGGAGATGGTGATGGCGGCCGAAAGAAACTGGAAAGATTAGCAAACTACTCCCTAAACTAAACCATATCCTGATTGTGCTGGTGCTACTAGTGAGCTACGAACGAGTCAAAGCGAGCAATATCCTCTACATACTATTTCTCTTGTGGAGCAACGTAGGACTTGAACCAAGTCTCCCACCAATCGAACCACTCTACCAGCTGATCCAGCTATGTGTGTTGCTAAAGCGGAGCAGGTGCGGCTCCCTCAGTTTTCTCGTGCTCCAGCTGGAGATGAGTACTATGAAGAATGTCGAAGGAGTTGTTGGGGTAGAAGGTAGGCTAAAATTTTGGTGGGACATGATATTAAAGGTTGTATTTGGATTTAAGGATATAGGTTATAATGTGTCCTAAGGCAAGATTAGACTTTATTTTATGTCTTAGATCTCTAATGCTTGTCAGGTGCTTAATGTATCGAAAAATAAGATCAGTAGCATTAAATTAACAGTGGGCCAAGATGTAGAAAGCGGTGATCAAATGGAGTGGAGTTATGTGAATATGTTCACCAACTTTTGGAAGAACAAAGGTATGAAGGACATATTGGATTGTCCTAGCATCTTTGAGTAAGCTACTAGACTCTCCAATATGATAGGAGACATTATTGTTTCTCGAAAAGTGATTGGCCGAAGTCTAATCATATTTGGGGTCTTGAGACAAGATGTGAAGCTTGTCTCCAGTGGTGGACAACTACAAGAGCTCGTGATAGTTTTGATATGTAATTTTGATAGGATGCCTATTAACATAAGACAGAAGAGAAGTGAAGGAGGAGTTGATGCAGAGGCTAACAAAGAATTTGAACATCAATTCAAAATTAAACAGGATTGCAAGTGTAAGGATAAAGGTAAGAGATGTGTGCACAAACAAGTCGAGAGCGGGATAAGAAAGTATGTGATGGTTGACAATTCGGGATAAAGTGATTCCGGCTATCTTGTATATTAGATAGGCGACTTGGTCGGCTGCCTCAATGAAACTAGGGTCAAGATTGGCCCTCGAGGAGCTTCTAGAAGCCATATGGGAGTGCTTACCAACAACCATGAACACAAAACCAGAGAAGGAATGAGAGCAAAGGTGGATAGAAGAGTTTTGGTGAGAAAATTTGTTTGCAATCCTCAATTTAAAAAGAAAATGGAATGATCATCTAGTACAATCGTTGAATCATCTGTGATGATCAGACGAAATAATTGCGCCCGTGACGATTGGTCAAAAAGGCTATAATATCATCGAGGATGATCAGACATCATCCAGGAATATAAGACACGGACGATCATCCCGAGGAGTCAAACTAGATGACATTTGAAAAAGAAGATCATCTTGGATGATTAGGTGGATCCTTCAGGATGATGGACAATAATGAATTGTACCAGCCAAACTTAAAATGTCTACAACATTGCCACGTGTGTTGTCCAGGACGAACAGGTAGATCATCCATGATTAATAATTATTAATCATACCAGCCGAATTTAAAATCTTTAAATACATTGCCACGTCTATCGTTCGGATGAACAGGAGGATCGTCCGGGCGATCAACAATAACTGACCGTAATGGCCAAATTTAAATCGTCTAAATGTATTGCCACGTGTATCGTCCAGGAAGAACAACTAGATTGTGCAGGCCAATAATTTAATTTAGAGCAGAATTTTGAAAGATCATCCAGGACTAAGAGGATAGTCCGAGCTGATCATTAGTAATTGAGCAGATTTTAGAAGATCGTCCAAGATGAAGAGGATCGTCTAGGCCGATCACGAATAATTATAACAAGATATGATTAAATCATCCAGTACAATACATTATCATTCAGAATGATCTTAAATAGAAAATTCACATCATCCATTAGATAAAAGAGTGGGAGTTGATTGAATGAATCGTCCAGAATGATAGAAAAATAGTCCAAGATGATGTGATCCATGAAATTTTGGAGATTGATGAAGATGATCAAAGAAGGCCCAAAAATAAAAAATAAAATAATAGTAAAAGATAAAAATAAAAGAACATAAAAACAATAAAAAAATCAAAGCAAGAACGAAGCAGAGGTTTTTTTATCAAACGCACAAATATGATAAGTTATCCATGCGATTGAATTAAAAAATTTGTAAGAATCATTGAGTTAACATCATCAAAATCTAAAAAAAAGGTTGAATAGACGATCCTATTAGCCCTAACTCGCACTTCTCATAGGGCAAACCATCTTTTGAAAGTAAAGAACTAACTCAGAAAAATTAATTAGATAAGAAAAAGAGATCCGTTCAAAACTCGATTCCAAAAAAATATCTTATAGAATAATATACCAAAGTAATTAGTCACAATCAGGAAATTCAAAATCAAGAATTTGAAAATATCAAGTGACACATGAATTCTTCTAAGATTTAAAGATCTAAAAGAGAAAGAAGCTTGCTTTCATTTGGGCTCATTTTATGTCTCTTGTCAATTGGTTGGCGCACTGCGCATCATTTGATTTTTTATACACTTTGTGTTTTTTTTTCAACTTTTGGCATTCATTGCGTATCTTTTCTATTTTTGCAAGCTAAGTCTCTTTCGAAACTTATAAATACTCTCAATTGTGAGAATATCTTTCAAATGTTAGAGAAAAAAGACTCACTATCTAATATAATGAAGAATAAACCACAAAACAAAATCAAAGTTATATGATAAATGGAATGACAAGATTTCAAAAATTTAAAATTAATATAAAGACTTTGAATATTATATATATAAGATAGATTAATATAGCAAGATAGACAAGATCTCAATCGTAAAGTCCTGCTGTTAATTTGATATTAACTTTTATTTAGAAAACAAAATTATATCACTAAAAGAAGTTAGAGGAAATGAAACAATCAAGGATTTTTCTCCCTTTAACTGATTTATGAATGTCAAACATTGACTACAAATTTTCAAAAACAAAAATAAGGCATAAAATATCATTTAAGCTGTGATCAAAAAAGAAAAAGAAAGAATAAGAAATCCTAAAACAACAGAAAAAAACATGAAAAATAATTGTAAGTATAAAGTAAAATAAATAAGTCTGAAATAAACAAAACAGTAGAAAACAATAACAAGCAATAAAACATGAAATTCAGAATTCAGTAAACATTAAGTTCATGCATTTATGTAAATCACACTCAATCAGATCCTTAAAATGCTAAAAGTGTCAAAGGACAGTGTTTTAGTAGAGATGTCAACTTGTTGATTCTTAGTTGTCACATGGTGTAAATCAATGTCTCCTTTTATAACATGGTCCCTAATAAAGTGATATCTTATGTCAATGTGTTTGGTCATTGAATGTTGGACAGAATTCTTAAAGATATAGATGGCACTAATGTTGTCATAAAGGATTGAAATTGTGCCTACAGGTAGTCCTAAATCTAGAATTTGTTGCTTCAACCAAAGGACTTGGGCCACACAACTTCCTAAGGCAATGTACACAGCTTTAGTAGTGGAAAGTATAATAGAGTTTTGTTTTCTACTAGACCAAGAGACTAAAGACTATCCTATGAATTGGTAAGTCTCAAAAGTGCTCTTTCTATCCATCCAACATCCTGCAAAATCAGAATCAGAATATCCAATAATCTCAAAAGAAGTGTTGTGCCCGGATACTAGATTCATAAGTTTTGGGTATTTTTATTGGGTCCGGTGTCCTGATGTAGCTCTACATCCGGACAGCAATAAAAAGCCACCACATAGCAGCTCGATAACCCGACGCAAACCCATCTTATTTTGGAGATTATGCATGTGTTTTAAACTATTTCGGGTATGCCCGACGTAGTGTATATGAAATAGGCATGAAAAGTTAAAAATATGAGCCTTCTTTACAAGTTAAATAACCTTTTGTTGTATTATTCTAAAGATGTTATACAATTTTTAGGGTTTATATATGGTAGAGAAAGATTTTGAGAAGGGTTCAAGGAGATCAAAGATACAAAAATGGATTTCTCTTTGGAAGACTTTGAAGATTTTGAGGAAACTATAGGGACGTATAATGTTGATGAAGATTTTTCTGATTTATTACAAGTAATTTTGTATTTATTACAAGTAATTTCTTATCTCTAATGATTGATGAAGATTTATTTGATTTTTTCTACTTCATTATGGATATATCTTGGTATCGACGTATATAATGTCTAATAACATACTAACTGAGCAATAATTAGATTATGTACTAACATGTACCGAGCTTCTTCATGTGTAACAATTTGTGTGCCGAAATAAATGTTTCCACACAAGTTAGTACAGATTGATACTTTTAGGTATTGCTCGGTATAAACTCATTGCATAGAAGTACTAAGTAAATCAAACTTCTTTCTACGTAATACCGATCTTAGCAGAGAATACAAACGTATCAACTTATTGGAACTACTCGGTACTGATAGGTAACGCTCGGTATAAACTCATTGTACCCTATACCGAGCATATCCAAGATCATACCTCATAGTATCGATCTTTGTAACTGCTCGGTATAAAGTCAGTATTGATTTGTAGATGTAATGGTAAACTGACAAAATGAATTTATAAGAACATAATTTTTTTTTTTCATAGGGTGTTTATAACTCTGAGAATGAAGCATATGATAAATATTATCATTACGTGCATTTTCATAGATTTAGTGTTTGAAAAGAGCATAACTCATTCTGGGTAAATTCAAGGAAAATAAAATAAAAGGGTTTTGTGTGTTCCAAAGCAGGATTCAAGAAGGAGATTGACAAGAACACAAAAGTTAAATTTTGAAAATCATGCACAAGAACCGAATGTCCAGCTATGGTCAAATTTTCGGTTAGTCAAGATGGGATTTGGATGGTGAGTAAATCTATAGAGAGTCATAATCACAAATTGACTAGGCCAGATGATTAATATTTGCTCATGTTATCTAGGAACATTAGTGATGATAATGCATATGTTCTGAAATCTATGTCAGAAGCCAGGATATGAACATTTAATGCATTTACATACATATTTGATGATGTGGGAGGTGTAGGTAATCTGGGCTTCACAAAGAGGGATGCATGCAACTATATTCAAAAAGAAGAAGAGCCATGATTAAGAATGGGGACACCAGTTCACTAATCCAATTATTTAAAGAACGGCAACTACTGAAAATATGTTTGCATGGGATGTGAAAACTGATGAAGAGGATAGGTTGTTGATTTTTTTTGGTTGATGGGTTGGGGAGAATTGATTATGACTGTTTTGGGGTTGTAATTATTTTTTATACAAGCTATCGGCTAAACAAATATAATTTAGCCCGTGCCCCTATTATTGGAGAGAATAATCACTGGCAAAATAATATATTAGGTATGGTTTTTTTATCTGAGGTGATAATTGACTCTTTTACCGCGCTATTTAGAATATTTTTAAGAATTATGGAGAACAAACATCGCATAACAATATTTATCGATCAGGACCAAGCAATGGTCAGGGCAATAGAGATTGTATTACCTAATACACAACATAGGTTATACGAATGGCATATGTACAAGAAGGCTCTTTCTAAAGTCTGGTGCTTTAATAATAAAAACAAAGTGAAATGCCTATTTTATTATTGTTTCTGTAAATGTGATTCTATGGAGGAGTTTGAGAGAAAGTGGAATGAAATGATCATAGAAGGTAACCTCCAAAGCCATCAATGGTTGAAAGATCTGTAAAAAATCAGGGAGAAGTGGTCTATAACATTCAATAAATATTATTTTAACCTTGGCATTATATCTACACAATGTAGTGAGTCCCCCAATCATGTATTGCATGGATTTTCCAAGCTAACAAGTTCTGTGACTAAGTGTTTCCAGGGGTTGGAAAAGGTAATGAAGACTTGGCATATGAATGAACAAGATGAAGATTTTAGATGTAGTCAAATGAATATACAACCTTATATAAAAAGTAGCCCAATGTTAAGGAATGCTGCCCAATTTTATTCGAAAAAGTTGTACTCATTTTTTAAAGAGTTCTTACATGGACTAGGTGGACTGTGCATTGAACATTCTTTGACAGATTTATCTATGTTTTCCATCAAGAATATAGAAAAATCATTTGAGTCACACAAGTGGATTGTTACTTTTAATTCTTCAGAAGGAACCATATAATGTAGCTATGCAAAGTTCGAGATAATGAGTATATTATGTTCTCACTGCTTGAGAGTTATAAGGCTGTTAGATATTGTTGATATCTCTGTAAAATATTTCTTCTCAAGATGCTCATCAAGAGCTCTAAGAGATTTATATTCTAGAGGAAATATCCCATTTATAGGAAACAATGCGTGTCAACCGATTGAGGGGTCCAGTAATATGATGTTTAGAAATTATATTTACTGGTTTGCATATCAAATTAGCACAGAACCATCGGGAAATGAGGAAGCTGAAAAGTGTATGATCGATAAGATGAATACAATGATTAGAAACGTGCAATTCATTATGGAAGGCAAAAAAAAATAAACCAATATCAGGGGCCGATAATAAAACTATTAAAGATGCTTCGAAGTGCCGACCAAAGGGCATCTATAATGGAAGAATGAAGGATCACTGAGAGAAAAAAAGAGCAAAAAAATAAAACCCACAGAGAGGAATCCTCCTTCAAGTATATAGTTTACACATAGAGAAAAAGAGAGTCAATCATCTTTTATGTAAATAGAGAATGTGAAATAAAATTTTACAATCAGTGGTTCAATTTTAAGATCTCTATATTAGTAATATTACTCAGTATTGCACTTAATGATTTTGGATTCCTAATGGTGTATGCAGATTTTACAATTTTGAGATCTTTGTATTAATCAGCATAACTAGGTATTACACTATTTTGATCGGTATTATTCTTTTTTTTTTTTTTGTATTACTCGGTATAACTAGTTATAACCAGTATTGAGTTTGGTTCTTATATTCGATACTAGTAGGTATTATAACTTACTACTCGATACTCGTTTATATAAGTTGTTACTACTCAGTACTAGGAATGTATAAAGCTGTATCGAGTTGCATTTCTCGGTATTGTTCGTTACAATAACAAAATAAATGATCTACAAATTAATGCCACTATATTATTCATATTATATAATGTAGGAATGAAGAATACACATAAAAAATAAATTAAATATCTAAAAATGAATTTCGTCATATATTCCAAAATTTAATAAATATTAGTACATAAAAGGGCATATGCAAATTCAACCCTGAATAATGTTATACTAGATTGCCAATTTTTATGAACATCCCATTGAACTGGTTCATGCTGGATAACAGCATATAATAAGTGAAACAAATGTTCCTCCAATCCCACAGAATGTTCCACTTGTGTATATGATGTTATCGAAGTGGGATTTAAAGATAGTGTTTTATTATTAATGGACAAAAGCTAGAATTTACATCTGATGAGGTTACCCTGATTATAGGCTTGCCCAATAGAGGAATTCAATTTGAGGTAGGTAATGCTATAATAAGTGAAAAAAAAGCTAATGACATTCGACATGACATTGAGAAAATGAATGATTCAACTCCAATGGAATAATTAGTAAAAGAATTCATCCTTTACTTATTATCCAACATTTTTTATCCAATGGTTAACTTCCGTATACCTATTGCAATCTTGGACATTGCAGAGAATGTCAATAACTTTAGTATATATAGCTGGCCAGAATCCATTAGAGGATTTCTGGTGAATGAATTCAATACAATTGCAAATAAACAATCCAAAGGATATTCACTAGGATACGTCAATGGTTTTGTCATGATTGTAATTGTGAGTACATTCCTTTATTTTTTGTTCAATTTAACTAATGGTAAAAGTTAATTTTGGCATGATTAAACAGATTTATATGGTCTTATTTTTTACAGATATGGTTTCTTGAACATATAATGATCCATGCCATAGAGGTTAAACTATCCCGTCCCCATTTTATTCGATGGGATGGAAATTTTATGTACAGTGAGAAAAACATGAGCAATATATTTGCAGACCTTGAGGATCATGAGGCAGCACAACTACGTGCTTTCATTTAAATGTATGATTAAATAATATATTTCATTTAACTATACATAATTTTTATTTAGATTATCAGACATTTACAAGGAATTACAGATGATGAGAAGACTTTATTTCATAGTTCTTCGAATTATCCACCAGAAGATAGCACATTTTCACAGACAACCACAATGATCTCTTCTAAGTCCCCCACTCCATCTCCACCTACTCCAGCCAGTCCAATTAGGATGCCAAGCCCAACTATAATTTTGAGCCATGCACCAATCAGTACGAACTGCTCACAAAAAGAATACACCACTAGACCAAACCCATCTCCACCTACTCCACCCAGTCCAATAAGGATGCTAAGCTCACCTGAAATTCCATCAAGCAGTGCTCCTGATCCAGCGAGTAGTGCTCTTGATCCAGCAAGCAGTGCTCCTGAACCAAGTTCTATTATAAAAGAAACAAACTTGAAGATCCTCAACTAAGCCATATACAAACTTTTTAGTCAGAACAACTTATTGATGAATAAGCTATCCTCGATCGAAACGTCGAATAGTTTACTAGAAAGACATGTTGGGGCCTTGGAACAAGAAGTATTTGATCTTAAAGATAGTAAAGTGAAATATGGTGTTATAGAGAAGTTCTTGCATGATCACTTTCTTGCTTCTTTTAAAACTTACAGGAGTGAAAGTTATGGAAAATCTACTTCATCAAGAACTATATCTGGCAAAATAAAAGTCTCCCCATCTGCCCCATTTGTTGCCCCAATTCTTATGGATATTGCAAAAGATAGAGTATTGGAAGGGCAGGATCAGGCAGTCAAATTAGAAGAGAAATTAGAACATAAGGATGTTAGCCTAACTGAGGATGAGGTATTTGCTTCATCCAATCAAACAGGAATTGCTATAAGAGTTCAAAAGAGGAATGATACAAAGAGGAAAATTGTATTAACACATTTTACTACTAGTGATAGAAAGAAAAATTGGCATCCAAGGAAAGAACATAGAGCCAACTAATGCTCCTGCTGATAAATTAAGTAATAACAAGGAAAAACCAACAAAAGCATCAAAGGCTGCATCAAATGTGGGTCCTGCTGCATCTAAGCTTGTTCATGAGGTTGATGATTCCAAAATAATAGAAATGTGACCTGCACCTGAAGTATTAGATTACCCTGGGTAACTTTTAATAAATGAAAATAAAGAGATTTTCATTCACAATAATCTGAAACAATTCAAGGATAAGTGAGTACATTACTTATACCGAGTTGTAACATATAATATCGAGAAAATGTAACTCGGTACTGTATGGAACATACTCGGTACTGCTCAGTATATTACACTAAGTGCTGATTGTATGCCTTATACCAAATATTACCGAGAAATACCGAGCAAATGGAACTCGATACTTTGTGAAATATACTCGGTACAATATGAATTGTACTCGATACAGGTCGGTATGTTACACTAAGTGCTGATTGTATACCTAATACCGAACAGTACCGAGCAATACCGAGTAAATGGAACTCGGTATTATATGAAATATACTCGATACTATATGAAATATACTTGGTATATTATGCTAATAGGTGTTTGTATGCATTATACCGAACAGTACCGAGTTATATCAAGCAATACTGAGCTTTATGTATGCTTCTGTTCTAATTAACATTTTTTGAATTATCCAGGAGCGATACTATTTTCTAGTTTGGGAATATAATTATTTATAGAAGCCAATTTGACGACTTATTACTATCAGATAAGCTTGATAATAATCACGTTGATGCATTTGCTCATTATTAGCCCAGAAGAATGAACTTCCCCGTCCTTAATCAACCTTTTATTTTTATTTCTAGTTTCCATTGGTTTAATAACCATTAATAATTTTATTTTGTTGCTTGAAACATATTGCAAGTTATCACCAATTCTATTTATTCCAATGTTACTACACAACCTCAAATGCTTAAACGGACACATCTAGCTTCGTCTCGCATATAACCAGAATAGCTGTTATGAGTGTCAATTAGATTCTTCTTCCCATAATAAACGAAAAACATTGGACACTTCTAGTTGGAAATCTGAACAAGAAATTATGGGAGTTTTTTTATTCATTATCGAAAGCTACTCATAAGGTCGTACTCCCAAATGTTGTAAGTATTACTTATAATTCACTTTTATTTTAGGAGTAATGATATTATTTGCTAACTTCATATACATTTTATAGATATCTCATTTATACGATGATACACAAAACACTTTTAACGATGACATAAGGAAGTGGCCTATCGAAATAATTCCAAACTTGATAACACAAGATAACAACATTGACAGTGGCATGTTTATTTGTTAATATATAGAAACTGTGATCCAGCATGAACTAGTTTAATTGAATGTTCATTAAAATATGCAATCTAGTATGGCATTATTCAAACCTGGATTTGCATATACCTTTTTATGTACTAATATTTATTAAATCTAGGAAAATATGGCAAAATTCATTTTTAGATATTTAATTTGTTTTTAATATGTATTCTTCATTCCTACTTAATATAATATGAATAATATAGTGATATTAATTTGTAAATCATTTATTTGGTTATTGTACCGAATAATACCGAGAAATGCAACTCGATACAGCTCTATACAGGCCCAATACTGAGTAGTAACAACTTATATAGACGAGTACCGAGTAGTAAGTTATAATACCTACAAGTACTGAATATAAGAACCAAACTCGTTACTAGTTATAACTACTTATACCGAGTAATATAAAAAAAAAAGAGTAATACCAACCAAAATAGTGCAATACATAGTTATACCGAGTAATACAAATATCTCAAAATTGCAAAATCTACATACACCATCAGGAATACAAAATTATTAAGTACAATACCGAGTAATATTATTAATATAGAGATCTTAAAATTGAACCACTAATTGTAAAATTTTAATTCACCTTCCCCATTTACATAAAAGACGATCGACTCCCTATTTCTCCAAGTGTAAACTATATGTTTGTAAGAGGATTCCTCTCTGTGGGTTCCATTTTTTGGCTCTTTCTTTTCTCCCAGTGATCCTTCATTCTTACATTAGAGATGCCCTTTGGCCGACACTTCGTAGGATCTTTAATAGTTTTATTGTCGGCCCCTTATATAGGTTTATTTTTTTGCCTTCCATGATGAATTACACTTTTTCTACCATGTACTCATCTCATCAATCATACACTTTTTAGCCTCCTCATTTCCTTGTGCTTCTGTGCTAATTTGATATGCAAATCGACAAATATAATTTCTGAACATCATGTTACTTGACCCCTCAATTGACTAACACGTATTATTTTCTATAAATGTGATCTTCCCTCCATAATATAAATCTTTTCGAGCTTTTGATGACCATCTTGGGAGTAAATATTTTACAGGGATATTAATAATATCTAGCTATCTCATACTCTCTTGTAGTGAGAATATGATATACCCATCATCTCGAACTTTCCACAGCTGCATTGTATAGTTCCTTCTGAAGAATTAAAAGTAACAATCCACTTGGGTGACTCAAATGAGTTTTCTATGTTCTTGATGGAAAACGTAGATAAATCCATCGAAGAATGTTTAATGCATAATCCACCTAATCCACGTAAGAACTCCTCTTCAAAAAATAAGTACAACTTTTTCGAATAAAATTGGGCATGTTTCTTTAATATTGTGCTACTTTTCATATAAGGTTGTATATTTACTTGACTACATCTAAAATCATCATCTTGTTCATTCATATGCCAAGTCTTCATCATCTTTTCCAATCTTAAGAAACACTCAGTCACAGAACTTGTTAGCTTGGAAAATCCATGCAATTCATGATTGGTGGACTCACTACATTGTGTAGAAAAAATGCTAAATTTAAAATATTTTTTGTTGAATGTTGTAGACTACTTCTCCTTAATTTTGTACAGATCTTTCAACCATTCATGGCTTCAGAGGTTACCTTCTGTGAACATTTCATTTCACTTTCCCTTAAACTCCTCCATAGAATCACACTTACTGAAATAATAATAAAATAGGCATTTCACTTTATTGTTACTATTAAAGCACCAGACTTTGGAAGGAGACTTCTTGTACATATGCCATTGGCACAACCTATGCCGTGTATTAATTAATTCAATCTCTATTTCCCTGGCCATTGCTTGGTCCTAATCGGAAAATATAATTATAGGATGTTTGTTATTCATAATTCTTAAAAATATTCTAAATAGCCAAGTAAAAGAGTTAATTGTCACCTTAGATAAAAAAGTCACGCCTAATAGAATATTTTGTCAGTGATTATTCACTCCAATAATAGGGGAACATACTAAATTATATTTATTTAGTCGATAACTTGTATAAAAAATAATCACATCCTCAAAGTGATCATAATCAATTCTCCCCAACCCATCATCCCAAAAAAAAATTAACAACCTATCCTCTACATTAGTTTGCACATCCTATGTAAACATGTTGTTAGGAGCTACTCATTCTTTGAATAATTGTATTAGTAAACTGGGGTCCTCATTCTCAATTTTAGCTCTTCTTTCTTTTTGAATGTAGTTATATGCATCCCTCTTTATGAAACCCATATTAACTACACCTCCCACTTCATCAGATAGGTATGTAAATGCATTAACTATTCTTATCCCGACTTCTGATATAGATTTCAAAACAGATGCATTATCATCACTAATGTTCCTAGATGACCTGAGCTAATGTTGATCATCCGGCCTAGCCAATTCGTGATTGTGACACTCTATAGATTTACTCACCATCCAAATCCCATCTTCACTAATAAAAAATCTAACCATAGTTGGACATCTGGTTCTTGTGCATGATTTTTAAAATTTAACCTTTGTGTTCCAGTCAATCTCGTTCTTGAATCCTACTTTAGAACAAACAAAATCCTTTAATTTTTTTTCCTGAATTTGGCCAGAATGAGTTATGCTCTTTTCGAACACTAAATCCATGAGAATGCACGTAATGGCAATATTTATCATATGCTTCCTTCTCATTGTTGTAAACACCCTGTGAAAAAAAAATCATGTTCTTATAAATTCATCCTATTAGTTTACCATTACATCTACAAATCAATACCGACTTTATACCGAGCAGGTATAATGATCGATACTAGGAAGTATGATCTTGGATTTGCTCGGTACAGGGTACAATGAGTTTATACCGAGCATTACTTATCAGTACCGAGTAGTTCCAATAAGTTGATATGTCTGATATTCTCTCTTCTAAGATCAGTACTATGTAGAAAGATGTTTGATTTACTCGATACTTCTATGCAATGAGTTCATACCGAGCAATACCTAAAAGTACCAATCTGTACCGAGTTGTGTGGTAATGTTAATCTCGATACATAAATTGTTACTCATAAATAAGCTTAGTATATGTTAGTACATAATCGAGGTATTGTTCGGTTAGTATGTTCTTAGACGTCATATACGTCGATACCAAGATATATCCATAATGAAGCAGCAAAAAGCAGATAAATCTTCATCAATCATTATAGATAAGAAATTACTTATAATAAATCAAAAAAAAATTCATCAATATTGTACGTCCCTATAATTTCTTCGAAATCTTTGAAGTCTTCCAAAGAGAAATCCATTTACATCTATAAATCAATAACAACTTTATACCGAGAAGGTATAATGATCGTTACGAGGAAGTATGATCTTGGATTTGCTCGGTACAAGGTACAATAAGTTTATATCGACTGTTACCTATCATTATTGAGCAGTTCCAATAAGTTGATACGTTTGATATTATCTCTGCTAAGATCGGTACTACGCAGAAAGATGTTTGATTTACTCAGTACTTTTATGCAATGAGTTCATAGAGAGCAATATCTAAAAGTACTGATCTGTACCGAGTTGTGGAAATTGTATAAACCCTAAAAATTGTATAATGTCTTTAGAATAATATAACAAAAGTTTATTTAACTTGTAAATAAGGTGCGTATTTTTAATTTTTTGTGCCAAATTCATATACACTACGTCGAGCCGACCCGAATAGTTTAAAACACATGCATAATCTCAAAAATAAGATGGGTTTGCGTTGGCTTATCTGGCTGCTACGTGGCACCTTTTTATTGCTGTCTGAATGTAGAGCTACATCAGGACACCAAACCCAATAAAAATTCCCATAAGAGATATTTAAGGATTCTCTTAACTACAGTCAGGTAGGATTCTTTAAGATCAGCTTGAAATCTAGCATAGAGACAAACACTAAATATTATATCAAGTCAACTAGCAGTCAGGTAATGCAGCGATACAATCATTCATCTGAACTTCTTTTGATCAACATATTTTTCACTTGAGTCCTTATCCAACTGAATATTGGAAAATATGGAAGTGTTTATTGGTTTAGCATTACACATTTCATATTTCATCAAGATATCCTTAATGTACTTTGATTAATTTAGAAAGGTTCCATCATCCAATTATCTTATGCTAAATCCCAAAAAGTATGATAACTCTCCCATCATACTCATCTCAAATTCCTTATTATTTTAGAGAAATCATCACATAGCTTTTTATCAGAATATCTAAAAAGTATGTCATCAATATAAATCTAAATAATACTACTCATCTCCTACTTTTCTCAAAAAAAAGAGTGGTGCTACGCTCCCCTTAACAAACTCTCTAGTAGGAATATGCCTCTCATACGAATCTCTAGGTGCCTGTTTTAATCCATATAATATCTTTTTTAATTTATAAACATAATTTAGAAATTGAGAACTCTCAAAACATGGGGGTTACTCTACAAACACATCCTCTTTTATTACCCCATTTAAAAAGGCACTCTTGATGTCCATTTGAAAAAGCTTAAATCCCTTATAACAGGCAAAGGCTAGTAGCACTCTAATAACTTTCAATCTAGTTATAGGGGCAAAGGTATCCTTAAAATCAATCTATTCTATTTAATTGTACCCCCTAGCCACCAATAATGCCTTATTCCTAACCATCACACCAGAATCATTCATCTTATTTTTAAAGATCCATTGGGTTCCCACTATACTTTGATTCTTTGGTCTTTCTGCTAACTCCCAAATATCATTCCTCACAAATTGGTTAAGTTCTTATTGCATGGCTAAGATCCAAAATTCATTATACAGGGCTTGATTGATGTTAGGGAGTTCAACCATCGAGATATAGAAAGAGTGGTTCACTTTCTTTCTAAGTCCATGCTTAGTTCTAACACTTTCAGAAGGGCCTCCTAATATTAATTCTTTTGGATGGCTCAAAGAATATCTCTAATCTCTAGGCAAATTGTGTATAGGTTCTACCCTTTCTTCCTGATTTTCAACTCCTTAGGTAATCTCTTCAACTTCATTTTCATCCTCAACTCTAAGCTTATCAGGGTCAGATTCATCAAACACTACATGAGTTGTTTCCTCCACCACTAAAGTCCTCTTATTAAACACCCTAAAGGATTTTCCAAAACTTGAATATCCTAAGAACACTCCTTCATCAAATTTTGAGTCAAATTTTTCTAAGGGCGACTCCCATTGTTAAGAATAAAAACCTTACAGCCAAAGACATGGATATGGAAAAGGTTGGGTGTCCTACCCTTAATAATCTCATAATGTGTCTTATCAAATTTAACTCTAACATTCACCCTATTCAACATATAATAAACTTTTCAACCTAAAAGTATTTTGGAAGTGAATACTCGGCAAGTATAGCTCTAGTGGCATTAACTAAGGTTTTGTTCTTCCTTTCAGTTATCCCATTCTACTAAGGGGTCCTAGGAGTTGAGAAGTTGTAGTTAATCCCTTTATCCTCATAAAAGTCTCCAAATCTTTCATTTTCAAACTCTCCCCCATGGTCACTATGGATGGTCAAGATTTTACAACCTAGTTTTTTCTGAATCCAAGTGAAGAAGGATCTAAACTCATCAAAGGACTCACTCTTATGTGATAAAAACTTAATCCAGGTGAACCTTGAGTAGTCATCGACAATCACAAATTCATAGACTTTTTTCCCTAAGCTAGCAGTACTAATGGGTCCTTAGAAATCCATGCGAAGGACTTCTAAAGGTCTAGAGGTGTTAATGTCCTTAATGGAGTGGAAAATGGAATGGACTTGCTTCGTGAGTTGACAGGTATCACACAAGTGGTATTTAGTGAACTTTAGCTTAAGGACACAACTAAATATGTCATTTTGGGACACTCTCCTAAGGCGTACTGGTATGACATAACCTTATGTGCCACAACCAAGACTCATTGGTAATAATTTTAAAGCAAAATGAAGCAGCACATCCAATATTATTTAAATCAAGCATGTAAACATTGTTAATATGCTTTTCCAGTAAAATAGTGTTGTTATTCAAGCTTATAAAGCATATACTAGCCAAAAAATTTATGATAAAGCTTTTGTCGCATAGCTGATTGCTTATCAAGTTGTGTTTCAGTCGATCTACAAGCAAAATATTTTCAATCAAAAGATTCTTAGAGTTTTCGATTATACATGTGCTCACCACTTTTTTGGTGGTGTTGTCTCTAAGAGTAACCTTGCCTCTAGCTCTGGCCTCCAGCGAAATGAATTAATTTGCATCTCCAGTCATGTGTCGTGAGCATCTACTATCCAAGTACCACATAATCTCATGAAGTCTTTTGTGAGAGCAAACCTACAAAATTATTAAATATCAGATTTAAGAACCCAAACAAGTTTGGGTCCCTTTTTATGAAAAAAAAGAATGCAATGCATTTGTGTTATGCTGTGAATCATATAATTTGGATCTTCACACCTAATATGTACTATGGTAAATAGTGCAAGTGTGTGAGATGTGTCTTAGCATGCCACATGAAAAATATCTAACTCTAGAAAAAGGGTTTATTAATCTATTCGAGTTATAGTGTCTCTTTCTAAGTTTCAAAAATTTTGGCTTTGGATCATGATTGAAAAATTGTTCATGTGTCAGTGTATTCCTGTATTTCTCAAGTGCATTCAATTCAGCTTTAAACCTCGAGTTAGCACTTTCTAAAGCAATATTATCAACTCTTAAGAAGTGCTCCCTATGCTCAGATTCATCAATATAGGTTTTAAAATCAATCTCAAGTGAGGTTCAGGATGCTTTCAATGAATCATGCTCAATAACTGACTCAGAATGCTTTTTATTTAACTCATCAAACTCATTAAGTAATAACATGAGAATGCTATCAATTTGGGCTTATCTTTAAATAAAACTTCATGCTATTTTTGTAAATTTAAAAACTCTGATTTCAAACTAGCATGCGATTTCTTAAGTTTCCTATATGATGCATGAATTTTCTCACAAACTTCAAGTAATTGATCAAAACTTAGTTCGCATGTCTTTTCTTGGTCAGACTGACCAAGATGATTATCGGCCATCAAGCACAAGTTTGTTGTCTCCTCAGCTTTAGTCTTAGAGTCTGATGCAGAATCTGCCTAGAACGCCTTTTGGAACTGTTGAGTCTAGTAATTAGGTTATTAAGCCTAAGTGAATGTCCCAAGGCTACCCAAGAGAGGGGGGGGGGG